>NC_069499.1:1114582782-1114665282 GCF_027579735.1 Bombina bombina | reverse complement strand
ATATTATCCTCCTGCTAACAGAAAGTGGCAAAGAGCACCACAGCAGAGCTGTCTATATAGCTCCTCCTTTAGCTCCACCCCCAGTCATTCGACCAAAGGTACAGGAAGAAAAAGGAGAAACTACAAGGTGCAGAAGTGACTGAAGTTTAAATCAAAAAATATAATCTGTCTTAAAATGACAGGGCGAGCAGTGGACTTGTCTTACCATAGAAGAAACAGAATTTATGCTTACCTGATAAATTACTTTCTCTTGCGGTGTATCCAGTCCACGGATTCATCCTTTACTTGTGGGATATTCTCCTTCCCTACAGGAAGTGGCAAAGAGAGCACACAGCAGAGCTGTCCATATAGCTCCCTCTCTATCTCCACCCCCCAGTCATTCGACCAAAGGTTAGGAAGAAAAAGGAGAAACCATAGGGTGCAGTGGTGACCGTAATTTAAACAAAAAAATTCTACCTGACTTAATTGCCAGGGCGGGCTGTAGACTGGATACACCGCAAGAGAAAGTAATTTATCAGGTAAGCATAAATTCTGTTTTCTCTTGCAAGGTGTATCGAGTCCACGGATTCATCCTTTACTTGTGGGATACCAATACCAAAGCTTTAGGACACGGATGAAGGGAGGGAACAAGACAGGTACCTTAAATGGAAGGCACCACTGCTTGCAAAACCTTTCTCCCAAAAATAGCCTCCGAAAAAGCAAAAGTATCAAATCTATAAAATTTGGAAAAAGTATACAGTGAAGACCAAGTCGCTGCCTTACAAATCTGTTCAACAGAAGTCTCATTTTTGAAAGCCCATGTGGAAGCCACCGCTCTAGTAGAATGAGCAGTAATTGTTTCAGGAGGCTGCTGGCCAGCAGTCTCAAAGGCCAAATGGATGATGCTTTTCAGCCAAAAGGAAAGAGAGGTAGCAGTCGCTTTCTGACCTCTCCTCTTACCAGAATAGATAACAAACAAGGAGGATGTTTGTCTGAAATCCTTAGTTGCTTGTAAATAGAACTTTAAAGCACGAACTACATCAAGATTGTGTAACAGACGTTCCTTCTTGGAAGAAGGATTAAGACACAGAGAAGGAACAACTATTTCCTGGTTAATATTCTTGTTAGAAACAACTTTAGGAAGCAAACCAGGCTTAGTACGCAAAACTACCTTATCTGTGTGGAAAACCAGGTAAGGTGAATCACACTGTAAGGCAGATAATTCTGAAACTTTTCGAGCAGAAGAGATAGCTACCAAAAACAAAACTTTCCAAGATAACAACTTAATATCTATGGAATGTAAAGGTTCAAACGGAACCCCTTGAAGAACTGAAAGAACTAGATTTAGACTATGGCGGAGCCACAGGTTTATAGACAGGCTTGATTCTGACTAAAGCCTGAGCAAACTCTTGAACGTCTGGTACCTCTGCCAGACACTTGTGTAAAAGGATAGATAGAGCAGATATCTGTCCCTTTAAGGAACTAGCTGACAATCCTTTCTATAATCCTTCTTGGAGGAAAGACAATATCCTGGGAATCCTAATCTTACTCCATGAGTAACCCTTGGATTCACACCAACAAAGATATTTCCGCCATATCTTATGGTAGATTTTCCTGGTGACAGGCTTTCTAGCCTGAATCAGAATATCTATAACGGACTCAGAGAAACCATGCTTTGATAGAATTAAGCGTTCAATCTCCAAGCAGTCAGACGTAGAGAAACTAGATTTGGATGCTTGAACGGACCCTGTATTAGAAGATCCTGCCTCATTAGCAGTGTCCATGGTGGGACAGATGACATGTCCACTAGGTCTGCATACCAAGTCCTGCGTGGCCACGCAGGCGCTATCAGAATCACCTAAGCATTCTCCTGCTTGATTCTGGCGACCAGACGAGGGAGAAGGGGAAACGGTTGAAAAACATAAGCCAGATTGAAGGACCTAGGCGCTGCTAGACCTGGACCCGTAGAGAGGAAGTTTGGTGTTCTGACGGTACGCCATCAGATCCAACTCTGGAGTGCCCCATAGCTGAGTAAGCTGGGCAAACACTTCCGGGTGTGGAGTTCCCACTCCCCCGGGTGAAAAGTCTGACGACTTAGGAAATCCGCCTCCCAGTTGTCTACTCCTGGGATGTGAATTGCTGAGAGCTGGCAGGAGTGATCCTCTGCCCATCTTATTATTTTGGTTACTTCCGTCATCGCTAGGGAACTCTTTGTTCCCCCCTGATGATTGACGTAAGCTACAGTTGTGATGTTGTCCGACTGAAATCTGATGAATTTGGCCGCAGCTAGCTGAGGCCATGCCTGAAGAGCGTTGAATATCGCCCTCAGTTCCAGAATGTTTATCGGGAGAAGCTTTTCTTCCCGAGACCATAAGCCCTGAGCTTTCAGGGAGTCCCAGACCGCACCCCAGCCTAACAGACTGGCGTCGGTCGTTACAATGATCCACTCTGGTCTGCGGAAACATATTCCCTGAGACAGGTGATCCTGAGACAACCACCAGAGAAGAGAATCTCTGGTCTCCTGGTCCAACTGAATTTGAGGAGACAAATCTGCATAATCCCCATTCCACTGTTTGAGCATGCATAGTTGCAGTGGTCTGAGGTGTATCCGAGCAAAAGGGACTATGTCCATTGTCGCTACCATTAATCCGATTGTCTCCATGCACTGAACCACAGATGGCCAGGGTATGGAATGAAGAACTCGGCAAGTAGTTAAGAGTTTTAATTTTCTGACCTCCGTCAGAAATATTTTCATTTCTACTGAGTCTATTAGAGTCCCTAGGAAGGGAACCCTTGTGAGAGGGGAAAGAGAACTCTTTTTGATGTTCACCTTCCACCCGTGAGACTTCAGAAAGGCCAATACAATCTCTGTGTGAGACTTGGCTCTTTGGAAGGACGGCGCCTGAATTAAGATGTCGTCTAGGTAAGGTGCCACTGCTATGCCCCGCGGTCTTAGAACCGCCAGGAGGGACCCTAGCACCTTTGTGAAAATTCTGGGAGCAGTGGCCAACCCAAAAGGAAGAGCCACAAACTGATAATGCTTGTCCAGAAAGGCGAACCTGAGAAACTGGTGATGATCTTTGTGGATAGGAATGTGCAGATACGCATCCTTTAGATCCACGGTAGTCATATATTGACCCTCCTGGATCATTGGTAAGATTGTCCGAATGGTCTCCATCTTGAATGATGGGACTCTGAGGAATTTGTTTAGAATTTTGAGATCCAGGATTGGTCTGAAAGTTCCTTCTTTTTTGGGAACCACAAACAGGTTTGAGTAAAAACCCAGCCCTTGTTCCACAATTGGAACTGGGTGGATCACTCCCATTGTATGTAGGTCTTCTACATAGCGTAAAAACGCCTCTTTCTTTGTCTGATCCGTAGACAGACGAGAAATGTGGAACCTTCCCCTTGGAGGAGAGTCCTTGAATTCTAGAAGATATCCCTGGGATACAATCTCTAACGCCCAAGGATCGTGTACATCTCTTGCCCAGGCCTGAGCGAAGAGAGAGAGTCTGCCCCCTACTAGATCCAGTCCCGGATCGGGGGGCTACCCCTTCATGCTGTCTTGGTGTCAGCTGCAGGCTTTTTGGCCTGTTTACCCTTATTCCAGCCCTGGTAAGGTTTCCAGGTTGCCTTGGGCTGTGAAGCATTACTCTCTTGCTTTGCAGCCGGAGAGGATGAAGCGGGGCCGTTCCTGAAATTACGAAAGGAACGAAAATTAGCTTTGTTCTTAGTCTTAAAGGACTTGTCCTGAGGGAGCGCATGGCCTTTTCCCCCGGTGATTTCTGAAATAATCTCTTTCAATTCAGGCCCGAAGAGGGTCTTTCCTTTGAAAGGGATGTTCAAAAGCTTGGATTTCGACGACACATCAGCTGACCAGGAATTTAGCCATAGCGCCCTGCGCGCCAAAATGGCGAAACCTGAATTTTTTGCCGCTAACTTAGCTATCTGGAGAGCGGCGTCAGTGATAAAAGAATTAGCTAGCTTTAGAGCCTTAATTCTATTCATAATTTCCTCATATGAGGTCTACGTCTGGAGCGAGTCTTCCAGCGCTTCAAACCAGAAAGCGGCTGCAGTAGTTACAGGAACAATGCAGGCAATAGGCTGGAGAAGAAAACCTTGTTGAACAAAAATTTTCTTAAGTAGACCCTCTAACTTCTTATCCATAGGGTCTTTAAAAGCCCTCCACCTTAGGGACCGTCTGCCACGAGTCCCGCACAGGGTCAGATATGGGGAACATTTTCTTAAAAACAGGAGGGGGAACAAAGGGAACACCTGGTCTATCCCACTCCCTAGTAACGATATCCGCAATCCCCTTAGGGACCGGAAATGCATCCGTGTAAACAGGGACCTCTAGATACTTGTCCATTTTACACAATTTCTCTGGGATCACCAAAGGGTCACAGTCATCCAGAGTAACTAATACCTCCCTAAGCAAAACGCGGAGGTGTTCTAGTTTAAATTTAAAAGCCAATGTATCTGAATCTGTCTGAGGGGGAACCCTTCCTGAATCAGAGACTTCTCCCTCAGACATCAAATCCCTCGCTCCCACTTCAGAGCGTTGTGAGGGTATATCGGATACGGCTACCAAAGCGTCAGAATGCTCATAATCTGTTCCTAAAACGGAGCTATCACGCTTTGCAGGTAAGACGGGCAGTTTAGATAAGAAAGCTGTAAGAGAATTATCCATGACTGCCGCTAAGTCTTGTAATGTAAAAGGGTTAGACGCACTAGAGGTACTAGGCGTCGCTTGCGCGGGCGTAACTGGTTGTGACACTTGGGGGGAGGCAGACGGGCTACCCTCGTTACCTTCAGTCTGAGAATCATCTTGGGCCACATTTTTAAGTGCAAAAATATGATCTTTAAAGTGTATAGACATATCAGTACAAGTGGGACACATTCTGAGAGGGGGTTCCACCATGGCTTCTAAACACATTGAACAAGGATTTTCCTTAGTGTCAGACATGTTTAACAAACTAGTAGTATATACAAGCAGGCTTGGAAATCACTTTAATCAAATAAAAAACACAATTTGAAAAAAACGTTACTGTGCCTTTAAGAGATAAAAAGAGCACACAATTCAATTTTACAAAACAGTGAAAAATGCAGCAATCCTTTTGAAATTTTCACAGTATGTACCTAAAGCCTTAATAAGATTGCACCACAAGTTGCAAAACAATTAACCCCTTAATGCCCAAACCGGAGCAGCCTAAAGCCAACACCCGGTTAAAATTACTACAGCACCTTGCCTTTAAGTCCACGGTGGTCATATATTGACCCTCCTGGATCATTGGCAAAATAGTCTGAATGGTCTCCATCTTGAAGGATGGGACTCTGAGGAATTTGTTTAGGATCTTGAGATCTAAAATTGGTCTGAAGTTTCCCTCTTTTTTGGGAACCAAAAACAGATTGGAGTAGAACCCCTGCCCCTGTTCTGTTTTCGGAACTGGACAGATCACTCCCATGGTATATAGGTCTTCTACACAGCATAAGAACGCCTCTCTTTTTGTCTGGTTTACAGACAATTGAGAAAGATGGAATATCCCCCTTGGGGGAGAATCTTTGAAATCTAAAAGATACCCCTGGGTTACTATTTCTAAAGCCCAGGAGTCCTGAACGTCTCTTGCCCAAGCCTTAGCGAAGAGAGAAAGTCTGCCCCCCACTAGATCCGGCCCCGGATCGGGGGCTACCCCTTCATGCTGTCTTGGTGGCAGCAGCAGGCTTCTTGGCCTGTTTACCCTTGTTCCAAGTCTGGTTAGGTCTCCAGACTGACTTGGATTGAGCAAAATTCCCCTCTTGCTTTGCGGCAGGGGAAGAGGTAGAGGGACCCCCTTTGAAGTTTCGAAAGGAACGAAAATTATTTTGTTTGGTCCTCATCTTATTCGTCTTATCCTGAGGAAGGGCATGGCCTTTCCCTCCAGTGATGTCTGAAATTATCTCTTTCAGTTCAGGCCCGAATAGGGTCTTACCCTTGAAAGGATTGGCTAAAAGCTTAGCTTTTGATGACACATCAGCAGACCAGGACTTAAGCCATAACGCTCTATGCGCTAAAATGGCAAAACCTGAATTCTTTGCCGCTAATTTAGCCAGTTGAAAAGCGGCATCTGTAATGAAAGAATTAGCTAGCTTGAGAGCCCTAATTCTATCCAGGATATCATCTAATGGGGTCTCAACCTGAAGAGCCTCTTCCAGAGCCTCGAACTAAAAAGACGCTGCAGTAGTTACAGGAACAATGCATGCTATAGGTTGGAGAAGAAAACCTTGATGAACAAATATTTTCTTCAGAAGACCCTCTAATTTTTTATCCATAGGATCTTTGAAAGCACAACTGTCCTCAATAGGTATAGTTGTACGCTTAGCCAGGGTAGAAATAGCTCCCTCCACCTTAGGGACCGTCTGCCACGAGTCCCGCACGGCGCCTGATATGGGAAACATTTTCTTAAAAGTAGGAGGGGGAGCGAACGGAATACCTGGTCTATCCCACTCCCTAGTAACAATTTCCGAAATCCTCTTAGGGACCGGAGAAACATCAGTGGAGGCAGGAACCTCTAGGAATCTGTCCATTTTACACAATTTCTCTGGAACTACAATAGGGTCACAATCATCCAGAGTCGCTAGAACCTCCTGGAGCAATAAGCGGAGGTGTTCTAGTTTAGATTTAAAAGCCGTCATATCTGAATCTATCTGAGCGAACATATTTCCTGAATCATAAAGCTCTCCCTCAGCCAGCAAATCCCTCACCCCCAATTCAGAACATTGTGAGGGTACATCAGATATGGCTAATAAAGCGTCAGAGGGCTCAGTGTTTGTTCTCACACCAGACCTACTGCGCTTCCCCTGCAACCCAGGCAGCTTAGATAAAACCTCTGTGAGGGTAGTATTCATAACTGCAGCCATATCTTGCAGGGTGAAAGAATTAGACGCACTAGAAGTACTTGGCGTCGCTTGTGCGGGCGTTAACGGTTGTGACACTTGGGGAGAATTAGATGGCAAAACCTGATTCTCTTCTGACTGAGAACCTTCCTGCGACATACTTTTAGTAGCTAAAATATGTTCTTTACAATTTTTTGACCTTTCAGTGCATGAGGGACCCATTCTAAGTGGAGGTTTTACAATGGCTTCTAAACATATAGAACATTGACTTTCCACAATGTCAGACATGTTGCACAGGATAGTAATGACTACAAACAAGCATGAAAACACTTTATTTAGTGAAAAAAATAACAATCTTAAAAAACAGTACTGAGCCTTTAAGAGAAAAAAAAAAGCATTCACGTTCTGCAAAACAGCCTAAACATGCAACAAATTTTTAAAAAATTTGTATGTAGACACAATATAAGATTGCCCCACAAGGAATTTTAACATTTAACCCCTTAATTTGCAAACCGGATCGAAAATAGGCCCAGATCCGGAAAAAAACACCCTTAGCACCTTGCCACAGCCCTGATGTGGCCCTACCTGCCCTCAGGGATCGAAAATGTGGGTTAAAAGCTTCGATTTGGCCCAAAACATACACCAGGGCCCTCAGGAGTTAGAGCTTGCTGCTTGCTGATAAAACTAACTGCGCATCTGAGGTGCGAAAATAGGCCCCGCCCATCTCACTCGATGTCTCTTCAGCCTTAAAGAACCGCACCACAGCGGTTATAACTAGCCATGTGGATTCAGAGACCCAAAAGTTAAGCCATGTGTGCCCTCAATAAGTTGCCCAAAACGTTATTGCCCACAAAAACGTTAAAGCCCTCCCAAATAAAAAAAAAAAACGTTTGCTCACAAACATTTGCAATTCAGTGTCAACCATATTAGCAATTGGCCCCATATGCAAGCTAAGTAATGACCTTCTTTTAGCTCTAGGATTACTGCTTACCCTTACCCTCCTGGGTTAAATGTCAGCCTTTCTGAAAACAGAATTTATGCTTACCTGATAAATTACTTTCTCCAACGGTGTGTCCGGTCCACGGCGTCATCCTTACTTGTGGGAATATCTCTTCCCCAACAGGAAATGGCAAAGAGTCCCAGCAAAGCTGGCCATATAGTCCCTCCTAGGCTCCGCCCACCCCAGTCATTCGACCGACGGACAGGAGGAAAAAATAGGAGAAACCATAGGGTGTCGTGGTGACTGTAGTTAGAGAAAATAATTCATCGGACCTGATTAAAAAACCAGGGCGGGCCGTGGACCGGACACACCATTGGAGAAAGTAATTTATCAGGTAAGCATAAATTCTGTTTTCTCCAACATTGGTGTGTCCGGTCCACGGCGTCATCCTTACTTGTGGGAACCAATACCAAAGCTTTAGGACACGGATGAAGGGAGGGAGCAAATCAGGTTACCTAAACGGAAGGCACCACGGCTTGCAAAACCTTTCTCCCAAAAATAGCCTCCGAAGAAGCAAAAGTATCAAATTTGTAAAATTTGGCAAAAGTGTGCAGTGAAGACCAAGTCGCTGCCTTACATATCTGATCAACAGAAGCCTCGTTCTTGAAGGCCCATGTGGAAGCTACAGCCCTAGTGGAGTGAGCTGTGATTCTTTCAGGAGGCTGCCGTCCGGCAGTCTCATAAGCCAATCGGATGATGCTTTTAAGCCAAAAGGAAAGAGAGGTAGAAGTTGCTTTTTGACCTCTCCTTTTACCAGAATAGGCGACAAACAGAAAAAATGTTTGTCTGAACTCTTTTGTAGCTTCTAAGTAGAATTTTAGAGCACGGACTACATCTAAATTGTGTAGCAAACGTTCCTTCTTTGAAACTGGATTCGGACACAAAGAAGGTACAACTATCTCCTGATTAATATTTTTATTGGAAACAACCTTTGGTAGAAAACCAGGCTTAGTACGCAAAACAACCTTATCTGAATGGAACACCAGATAGGGTGGAGTACACTGTAGAGCAGATAACTCAGAAACTCGTCTAGCAGAAGAAATAGCAACCAAAAACAAAACTTTCCAAGATAACAACTTAATATCTATGGAATGTAAAGGTTCAAACGGAACCCCTT
This sequence comes from Bombina bombina, assembly GCF_027579735.1. Lineage (NCBI taxonomy): Eukaryota > Metazoa > Chordata > Amphibia > Anura > Bombinatoridae > Bombina > Bombina bombina. The sequence continues at coordinate 1,114,656,313 of NC_069499.1, read as the reverse complement.
GAAGAACTGAAAGAACTAGATTTAAACTCCAGGGAGGAGTCAAAGGTATGTAAACAGGCTTGATCCTAACCAAAGCCTGAACAAATGCTTGAACATCTGGCACAACTGCCAGTCGTTTGTGTAGTAGGACAGATAAAGCAGAAATCTGTCCCTTTAGAGAACTCGCAGATAATCCTTTATCCAAACCTTCTTGTAGAAAGGAAAGAATCCTAGGAATCTTTATCCTATTCCATGGGAATCCCTTGGATTCACACCAGCAGATATATCTTTTCCATATTTTATGGTAAATCTATCTAGTTACCGGTTTTCTGGCTTGAACCAGAGTATTTATCACGGAATCTGAAAACCCACGCTTTGATAGAATCAAGCGTTCAATCTCCAAGCCGTCAGCTGGAGGGAGACCAGATTTGGATGTTCGAATGGACCCTGAATAAGAAGGTCCTGTCTCAAAGGTAGCTTCCATGGTGGAACCGATGACATATTCACCAGGTCTGCATACCAAGTCCTGCGTGGCCACGCAGGAGCTATCAAGATCACCGAGGCCCTCTCCTGTTTGATCCTGGCTACCAGCCTGGGAATGAGAGGAAACGGTGGAAACACATAAGCTAGGTTGAAGGTCCAAGGCGCTACTAGTGCATCCACTAGAGTCGCCTTGGGATCCCTGGATCTGGACCCGTAGCAAGGAACCTTGAAGTTCTGACGAGACGCCATCAGATCCATATCTGGAATGCCTCATAGTTGCGTCAACTGGGCAAAGATCTCCGGGTGGAGTTCCCACTCCCCCGGATGGATTGTCTGACGACTCAAATAATCCACTTCCCAGTTTTCCACACCTGGAATGTGGATCGCAGATAGGTGGCAGGAGTGATTCTCCGCCCATTGTATGATTTTGGTCACTTCTTTCATCGCCAGGGAACTCCTTGTTCCCCCCTGATGATTGAGATACGCAACAGTCGTCATGTTGTCTGATTGGAATCTTATGAATCTGGCCTTTGCTAGCTGAGGCCAAGCCCTGAGAGCATTGAATATCGCTCTTAGTTCCAGAATGTTTATCGGGAGAAGAGACTCTTCCCGAGACCACAGTCCCTGAGCTTTCAGGGATTCCCAGACCGCGCCCCAGCCCACTAGGCTGGCGTCGGTCGTGACGATGACCCACTCTGGACTGCGGAAGCTCATTCCCTGGGATAGGTGATCCTGGGTTAGCCACCAACGGAGTGAGTCTCTGGTCTTCTGATCTACTTGAATAACTGGAGACAAGTCTGTATAGTCCCCATTCCACTGTTTCAGCATGCACAGTTGTAATGGTCTTAGATGAATTCGCTCAAAAGGAACTATGTCCATTGCTGCAACCATCAATCCTACTACTTCCATGCACTGAGCTACGGAAGGACGAGGAATAGAATGAAGAACTTGACAAGCGTTTAGAAGTTTTGACTTTCTGACTTCTGTCAAGAAAATCCTCATTTCTAAGGAATCTATTATTGTTCCCAAGAAGGGATCTCTTGTCGACGGAGACAGGGAACGTTTTTCTACGTTCACCTTCCATCCGTGAGATCTGAGAAAGGCCAGAACGATGTGTGAGTGAGCCTTTGCCTTTGAAAGAGACGACGCTTGTACTAAAATGTCGTCCAAGTACGGTACTACTGCAATGCCCCTTGGTCTTAGAACCGCTAGAAGGGATCCGAGTACATTTGTGAAAATCCTTGGAGCAGTGGCTAACCCGAATGGGAGGGCCACAAACTGGTAATGTTTGTCCAGAAAGGCGAACCTTAGGAACTGATGATGTTCTTTGTGGATAGGGATATGTAGATACGCATCCTTTAGATCCACGGTAGTCATAAATTGACCTTCCTGAATTGTGGGTAGAATCGTTCGAATGGTTTCCATCTTGAACGATGGTACTCTGAGAAATTTGTTTAGGATCTTTAAGTCCAGGATTGGTCTGAAAGTTCCCTCTTTTTTGGGAACTACAAACAGATTTGAGTAAAATCCCATTCCTTGTTCCGCCGTTGGAACTGGGTGTATCACTCCCATCTTTAACAGGTCTTCTACACAATGTAAGAATGCCTGTCTCTTTATTTGGTTTGAGGATAAGTGAGACATGTGGAACCTTCCCCTTGGGGGTAGTTCCTTGAATTCCAGAAGATAACCCTGAGAAACTATTTCTAGCGTCCAGGGATCCTGAACATCTCTTGCCCAAGCCTGAGCAAAGAGAGAGAGTCTGCCCCCCACTAGATCCGGTCCCGGATCGGGGGCTACTCCTTCATGCTGTTTTGTTAGCAGCGGCAGGCTTCTTGGCCTGCTTACCGTTGTTCCAGCCTTGCATCGGTTTCCAGGCTGGTTTGGTCTGTGAGGTATTACCCTCTTGCTTAGAGGATGCAGAATTAGAGCCCGGTCCGTTCCTGAAATTACGAAAGGAACGAAAATTAGACTTATTCTTGGCTTTGAAAGGCCTATCTTGTGGGAGGGAGTGGCCCTTTCCCCCAGTGATGTCTGAGATAATCTCTTTCAATTCTGGCCCAAAGAGAGTTTTACCCTTGAAGGGGATATTAAGCAATTTTGTCTTGGATGATACATCCGCTGACCAAGACTTTAGCCAAAGCGCTCTGCGCGCCACAATTGCAAACCCTGAATTTTTCGCCGCTAATCTAGCTATTTGCAAAGCGGCATCTAAAATAAAAGTTAGCCAACTTAAGTGCGTGAACTCTGTCCAAAACCTCCACATATGGAGTCTCTCTACTGAGCGACTTTTCTAGTTCCTCGAACCAGAACCACGCTGCTGTAGTGACAGGAACAATGCACGAAATGGGTTGAAGAAGGTAACCTTGCTGTACAAAAATCTTTTTAAGCAAACCCTCCAATTTTTTATCCATAGGATCTTTGAAAGCACAATTATCCTCGATAGGAATAGTAGTGCGCTTGTTTAGAGTAGAAACTGCCCCCTCGACCTTAGGGACTGTCTGCCATAAGTCGTTTCTGGGGTCGACCATAGGAAATAATTTCTTAAATATAGGAGGGGGAACAAAAGGTATGCCGGGCTTCTCCCATTCTTTATTCACTATGTCCGCCACCCGCTTGGGTATAGGAAAAGCGTCGGGGTGCACCGGAACCTCTAGGAACTTGTCCATCTTGCCTAATTTTTCTGGAATGACCAGGTTGTCACAATCATCCAGAGTAGACAACACCTCCTTAAGCAGTGCGCGGAGATGTTCTAATTTAAATGTCACAACATCAGGTTCAGCCTGTTGGGAAATTTTTCCTGAATCTGAAATTTCCCCATCTGACAAAACCTCACTCATGGCCCCTTCAGATTGGTGTGAGGGTATGACAGAACAATTATCATCAGCGCCCTCCTGCTCTTCAGTGTTTAAAACAGAGCAATCGCGCTTTCTCTGATATGCAGGCATTTTGGATAAAATATTTGCTATGGAGTTATCCATTACAGCCGTCAATTGTTGCATGGTAATAAGCATTGGCGCGCTAGAAGTACTAGGGGCCTCCTGCGTGGGCAAAACTGGTGTAGACACAGAAGGAGATGATGTAGAACCATGTCTACTCCCTTCATCTGATGAATCATCTTGGGCAACTTCATTATCTGTGACAGTACTGTCCTTACTTTGTTTGGACGCTTTGGCACAATTATCACATAATTTAGAAGGGGGAGACACATTGACTTTCATACATATAGAACATAGCTTATCTGAAGGCACAGACATGTTAAACAGGCTTAAACTTGTCAGTAAAACACAAAAACCGTTTTAAAACAAAACCGTTACTGTCTCTTTAAATTTTAAACAGAGCACACTTTATTACTGAATATGTGAAAAAATATGAAGGAATTGTTCAAAATTTACCAAAATTTCACCACAGTGTCTTAAAGCATTAAAAGTATTGCACACCAATTTTCAGAGCTTTAACCCTTAAAATAACGAAACCGGAGCCGGTTACAGTTTTAACCCCTCTACAGTCCCAGCTACAGCCTTTGCTGCGACTCTACCAAGCCCAGAGGGGAATACGATACCAAATGACGCCTTCTAGGAACTTTTCCAACTATTTTCAGGTCCTCACACATGCATCTGCATGTCTTGCTCTCAAAAACAACTGCGCAGTAATGGCGCGAAAATGAGGCTCAGCCTACAACTGGGAAGGCCCTTCCTGACTGGAAAAGGTGTCTAACATAGTGCCTGACGTTAAAAAACGTTCCCCAAGTTTATAAGTGTGAAAAACCAGCATAAACATGTATAAAATGCCCAAATAAAGCAATCGATTTTGCCCATAAAAGTGTCTACCAGTTTTATAGCCCATATTAAGCCCTTTATTCTGCTTGAGACTAAGAAAATGGCTTACCGGTCCCCATGAGGGGAAATGACAGCCTTCCAGCATTACACAGTCTTGTTAGAAATATGGCTAGTCATACCTTAAGCAGAAAAGTCTGCTAACTGTTTCCCCCAACTGAAGTTACTTCATCTCAACAGTCCTATGTGGAAACAGCAAAGGATTTTAGTTACTGTCTGCTAAAATCATCTTCCTCTCACAAACAGAATTCTTCATCTCTTTCTGTTTCAGAGTAAAAAGTACATACCAGCACTATTTTAAAATAACAAACTCTTGATAGTAGAACAAAAAAACTACAACTAAACACCACATACTCTTAACCATCTCCGTGGAGATGTTGCCTGTGCAACGGCAAAGAGAATGACTGGGGTGGGCGGAGCCTAGGAGGGACTATATGGCCAGCTTTGCTGGGACTCTTTGCCATTTCCTGTTGGGGAAGAGATATTCCCACAAGTAAGGATGACGCCGTGGACCGGACACACCAATGTTGGAGAAATACACAGTCTCTCCAGAAAAATATGACTGAACATACCTCACTGCTGCATAGCATTAAACCGTTCCTCACACTGAAGTTTCCTGTACTCCTCAGCTTCTATGGGAACAGCAATGGACCTTAGTTACAAATGCTAAGATCATCATCCTCCAGGCAGCAGTCTTCATCCATCTGCTGCCTGAGAGTAAATAGTACACACCGGTACCATTTAAAATAAACTCTTGCTTGAAGAAATTAAAAACTAATATTTTATCACCTCTTTCACTTTACCCTTCCTAGTACTTAGAGTAGGCAAAGAGAATGACGGGGGTGGAGCTAAGGGAGGAGCTATATATAGACAGCTCTGCTGTGGTGCTCTTTGCTACTTCCTGTTAGCAGGAGGATAATATCCCACAAGTAAAGGATGAATCCGTGGACTTGTCTTACCTTTATAGAAGAAAACAGTACATAGAATTAGCGACCTGGAAACCCATCCTCACTATCCAACAGTCTGCTCCAGCACAATCGCCTTGTATGTCAGAGTAAATATCAGGAAGTAAGCTCTGAGAATCAGTCCCAACTTGCAAATCCATTGTGGAAATCCCATTGCTAATTATCTCAAGTGTAAAGGGATGCCTGTTGAGGAGGTGGTTGGATCCTTGCAGTAGGAAGGGTGATATACAAAGAGGTATCAAACCTTTCTTCAATTGTACAAAACAATTTTACCCATTCCCCAGTTTTTCATAATCAACACCGTTATATTAATACACTTTTTACCTCTGTGATTACCTTGTATCTAAACCTCTGCATACTGCCCCCTTATTTCATTTTTTTTTTAGACTTGCATCCAATCAGTCAATGTTATCTATATGACACACATTACCTAGTGCTGTCTGGCTGTGAAAAACTGTCAAAATGCACTGACATAAGAGGTGGCCTTCAAGGGCTTAGAAATTGGCATAAGAGCATACCTAGGTTCAGCTTTCAACAAAGAATACCAATAGAACAAAGCAAATTTGATAATAAAAGTAAAATTGGAAAGTTGTTTAAAAATTGCATGCCCTATCTGAATCATATCACTTTAATGTTTTTATGCATTCAACCCATTCTAATGCTACTCTTGTTTCTAAGGGTATTATTGCTCCTTCTGATTGTTCTTTACATGGAAGTTTAACTGACTTTGCACCTGGTGTAACAGGATTAATACGTTCAACTGTTTCTGAAATGTTGGCAGCTATGCCACCTTCGAATAGTGTAAAATAAAGATTTCTAAATTTGCCTTCTACTGGTTTTAAATCTCCTTAAAGGGACACTGAACCCAAATTTTTTTTTTTTTTCGTGATTCAGATAGAAAGTTGCTTAAAATATTATGCTCTAATTTACTCTTATCAAATTTTCATTAATTCTCTTGGTATCTTTATTTGAAATGCAAGAATGTAAGTTTAGACGACGGACCATTTTTGGTGAACAACCTGGGTTGTTCTTGCTGATTGGTGGCTAAACTCATCCACCAATAAAAAAGTGCTGTCCAGAGTTCTGAATCTAAAAAGAAGATTAGATGCCTTCTTTATCAAATAAAGATAGCAAGTGAATGAAAAATAATTGATAATAGGAGTAAATTAGAAAGTTGCTTAAAATAACATGCTCTATCTGAATCACGAAAGAAAAAATTTGGGTTCAGTGTCCCTTTAAGCTGATGCTACTGTTTCTGATGTTTTTCCTGTCCCTGATTCGGTCTCTGAGATAGACTCTAGGGAATGGCTAAAGCCAGGTAATCCTTTTAATCCTTCTGCGAGGTTTAAAAAAATTGTATCCCCTACCTGCTTCTAATATTGATCTTTGGGAGACTGTCCCCAAAAGTAGATGGGGCAATTTCTACTCTGGCTAAGTGTACTACATTTCCTCTGGAAGATACGAAGTTAGAATCCTTTCATTGAAGGGCCTTTTTGCCAACAAGTTACTTATTTAGTCTAGCTATTTCTATTGCTGATGTTGCTGCCGCTTCTTTTATTTGGTTAAATAGTCTGTCTGAGCAGTTTTCTGATAAATCTGCTAGTGAAGATTTTTTTAACCATTTGGGATTGCTTAAATGTGCTAACTCATTTATTTGTGATGCTGTATTTGACATATTTCAGATTAATGCCAAGTATAGGTCTCTGGCAATTCTTTCCAAAAGAGATTTATGTTTAAAATCATGGTCTGCGGATATGGTGTCTAAAGCTAAACTTATCTCTTTTCAAGAAAATAAGTTGTTCAGCTCTGATTTGGATTCTATTATTTCTATGGTTACTGGAGGTAAGGGAGCTTTCTACCTCAGGTCAAGAAGTCCAGGGGTAAGTCTAAGGCTTCTAATAATTTTCAACCCTTTCATCAAAACAGGGAACAAAATTCTGATTCTTCCTCTTGTAAGCAAGGTCCCCCTGACTTTGCCTGGAAGCCAAGTTCAAATTGGAACAGGCATGAGCAATCCAAAAAATCAACCACTACTTTCAATTCTGAATGAAGTTATGGCCCCTGATACAGAGGCTCTCGTAGGAGGCAGGCTTTTGACAGGAAGTCTGGTTCCAGTCTGTTACAGATCGCTGGATTCTAAATATAGTATCTCAGGTTTATCAGATAGGTCTAAAAACAAGGTTCCCAGAAGAAGGTTTATTCTGTGCCAATGTTCCAAAGAGTCAGTTGAAGGATCTAGAAACTATGTGAGTGGTTGTTCCTGTTCCATTGTTGGAACAAGGGATGGGATTCTATTCAAATCTCTTCACTGTTCCAAAGGAGGAGGGAATTTTCAGACCTGTTTTGGATCTGAAGGCTCTGAACAATTTTTTTTTTTGGAGTTCCTACATTAAAATGGAGACTATTCGGAATAGTCTGCCTTTACTTCAGCAAGGTCAGTTTATGTCCACAATAGATTTAAAAGGATGTGTATCTTCATGTTCCCATTCAAAATGAACACTATCACTAACACTTAAAAAAAAGAAAAAAAAATAAGAAAAAAAATTAACACTATCAGTTTCTGAGGTTTGCATTTCTGGACATGCATTTTCAGTTTGTTGCTCTACCATTGGGTCTGGCTACAGTAGTGAGTATCTTCACAAGGTTTATGGATACCCTTCTGTCACAGTATTGCTGAATTTTCTTACCGGGACAATATCTTGGTTTAAGCTCCATCTTCTCTAGTAGGAGAATCTCACACCAACAGACTTTTGATGTTTCTTCAACAGTATGGTTGGAAGACCAATTTTCCAAAGGGTTCTTTGGGTCCTTTGACAAAGGTTACTTTTCTGCGGGTACACATAGATTTAGTTTTCATGTGAATATATTTAACAGATCTGAGAAGGCTGAAGCAGGTTTCAGCTTGGCAAAACCTTCAGTCTTTTCTTTTCCCTCAGTTGCACTTTGCATGGAGGTATTAGGTCTAATGATTGCTGCATTGAATGCTATTCATTTGCTATGTTGCACATTAGCCCTCTTTAGCTTTGAATGTTTCGTCAGTGGTGCAGGGATCATACTCAGCCGTCTTAGGAGATCTTTCTAGATCACAGAACAGATCAGCCTCTGTCTTGGTGGTTGCATTATCCGCATATTATGCAGGGGGCTTCTTTTGCTCGTCCTACTTGGACTGTGACCACTACAGATGCAATTATTTCCGACTGTGGAGCTGTGTGGGGGTCTCAGAGCACAGGGGGTTTGGGCTCCTCAGGAGAAGAGGTTGGCAATAAATATTCCAGAACTCTGTGCTACTTTTAGAGCTCTTCAGAGTTGGCCTAAGTTGAAAACCGAGTCTCATCTCAGTTTCCAATCAAACAATGTCACAGCAGTGGCTTGTATGAATCAAAGGTAAACTCACAGTTCTCTAACCATGAGAGAAGTGTCTCGAATTCTCTCATGGGCAGAAGCCATTTTTTGTCTAATTTCTGCTGTTCCAGTCCCTGCATCCAGGGCAATGGTCTTTTATCAGGATGTTTTTCTTTAGATTGTGAATCTTTGGGGTCTCAGAGATAGATCTTATGGCTTCTCATTTAAACAAACTTCCCGGGGTACTTTGGGAGGTCCCAGGAAACTCAGGCAGAGTTTGTTGACGCTCTTGTAGCTCCTTGGTCCTTTGAGCTTGCCTATGTGTTTCCTACTCTGGTCCCTCTGCCCAGAGCCTGTGACAAGGAAGATTTATCATAAGGTTTGGACGGCCATTATTTTTTGTGTATGGATCATGGCTTTTCTTGGAATTCTTTCAGAATTCCTAGGATTCTGCAGCATTTACAGGATGGTCTGGATAAGCCACTATATGTCAGTTATTTGAAAGGGCAGATTTCTGAATTTTTAATTTTGTTTCATAGGAAGATTGCTATTCTTCCTGACATTCATGGTTTTGTTCAGGCTTTGGCACGTATTAAGCCTGATATTAAGCCAATTTCTTCAACTTGGAATCTTAATTTGGTGTTGGAAGGTTTTGCAGAATCCTACGTTTGAGCCTATGCATAAGGTGGATATTAAGCTTCTTTTTTGAAAGGTTTTGTTTATTTTCTATTCATACTTTTCTGCTTGAGGAGTTTTTGAATTGTCTGCTCTTTCTTGTGATTCTCCTTATCTAATTTTTATCAGGATAAGGCAGTTTTGAGAACCAAGTTTGAATTTTTGCCTAAGGTTGTATCCTCAGACAATATGAGTCGAGAAATTGTTGTTCTTTCTTTGTGTTCTAATCCTATGAGTTCTTCAGAAAAGCTTCTTTACAATTTGGATGTTTTTAAGACCTTGAAGTATTATGTTGATGCTACCAATATTTTCAGACAAACTTCTAGTTTGCTTGTTCATTTTTCAGGTTCTAAGAGAGGGCAGAAAGCTACTGCCATTTCCATTGCCTCTTGGTTAAAGCTTTGGATTCATAAAGCTTATTTGAAGGTGGGGCAACATCCACCTAAATGGATTACTGCTCATTCTACCAGATCAGTTGCCACTTCATGGGCTTTCATGAATGAGGCTTTTGTTGACCAAATTTGCAAAGCAACTACTTGGTCTTCATTACATACTTTTAATAAATTCTACCATTTTGATGTTTTTGGTTATTCTGGTGCAGCCATTGGAAGGAAAGGCCTTCAGGCAGTAATCTCAGCTTAATGTTTGGAGGTTATTTGCCTGTGGGTCATTTTAACTGCATATATATTTAAAAAAAAAAAAAAAGGAAGAAGTGAACTAATTTATTTTGTGTATTTTCTTTGTGAAAAAAAATGTATTTTTATACCGTCCTTATTTTTTATATTCATGGACGCCACAGCCTGCATATTTGTTTCCAGGTGTAAAGGACTGTGGACTCTAACCACCTGTATGAAAGAAAACATAATTTATGCTTACATGATAAATTAATTTTTCTCATGGTGGTGAGAGTCCACAAAACCTCACCCTGTTGATGTTTTATTTTTTTAGCACTTCTTTTTTTTCCTTGCTCCTATGATTTTGTCCTTATTTTTTATTCCTACTTTTTTTGCTTGGCTATATGTCAGTCAAACTAGCTTACCAGTGAACTGGCTGGGGTTTATAGAGCTCTTGGGGTTTGGGCATCTTTGCCTCCGCCTAGTGGCAGGGAAAAGTAATTCCCAGGAGTAATGGATTTTAGACTCTCAGCACTATGAAAGAAATGAGTTTATCAAGTAAGCACAAATTATGTTTTCTAGAGTAGTCTCTAAATGGGCAATAGATACAACAACCATAGCTACCACTGATGTGAGGGTAATTCATATGTTAAAAAACTATTTTATGTTGGCATAATTTAAAGTGACATTAAATCCATGTTAAAGTTTCTAAGAGCACCCCACCAGGTAAGAGAGACCCTCCCTCATCTATATAGGACAAGGTAGGAAGATGCATTGCAGGTCACACATGAACAACAGGCGCCACAAACATTGCTGTATCTCATTGGCATTGTGGGACATTGCACTGCAAAAATCGTTTGCATGGAATTTTTTTGACCTAAAGCAATATATTGTGAGTATAATGTACACTTTGACTTAAAGCTATTGTGCTCTGCCTACATAGAAAAAGTTAAGTGGTATAGTGTGCAGCTGCAGCCTTTTTATTTTTAAATATTTATTACATACAAATGTTGTGTGCTTAGATTGTAATACCTGCTGTACTAGTGAGTCTTAATGGACTTTGACAAAGTTTAATTTCCCTCTACCCCTCAGCTTAATATCCAACATCTCTGGTTGCTTCTCATTGTGGCTTTAGAGGAGTCTAAAAGAAACAGGAAGAGGAGCTTTTAATTTCCTGCTGGTACCTTGACTGCTGGTAGGCGGTTGATGCGACTGTGCACTCTCCTGAGCAGACCTGCGGTAACTAGTATCGTCCTCTGAACCTCTGCGCACCAAATCGCCACCATCCTGATTTCCCATCCTGTTTTTCTCAAATTCCTCATGGTATTTTATCTGCAGGAGTAAAATATTTAACATATAAATGTACATCAATACACGCAAAGTGTGGGCATGAAACCCCAAAATTTTCTGTCCTGATTTAGAAAGCGTATACAATTTTAAACAACTTTCTAATTTACTTCTATTATCTAATTTGCTTAATTGTCTTGATATCCTTTGATGAAAAGCATATCTAGATAGGATCAGCAGCTGCTGATTGGTGGCTGCACATAGATGCCTCGTGTTATTGGCTCGCCCATGTGCATTGCTATTTCTTCAACAAAAGATATCTAAAGAATGAAGCAAATTAGATAATAGAAGTAAATTAAGATGTTGTTTAAAATTGTATTCTCTATCTGAATCATGAAAGAAAAAATTTGGGTTTAATGTTCCTTTAATAGTAAAAAAATAAATAAAAAAATACAGAATCTAATCCATTAGAACTAGCGCTGCTGATTGGATCAATGGCATTTTCTGCTCTAGACCAGCAGTGCTCTGTGAATCCCAAGCAGTTTTACTACTGTGTTTAATCCCTTTGCAGTGGTTAAACACACAGCAGTCTAGAGTGGATAGTCTTAAAATGACACATTCTAACAGATTAGAGCATGTCATTTTTTTATTTTATATATATATTATTATTTTTTTATATTTTTTTTTTCTGGCATCCAAGATCCGCCCACTGATGACATCACGATCGGAGCTGCATAATAGGTTCACTAGTTACAAAAGACTCACTAGTTTGATTCAAAGACTGTCAATGCTATTCAGCAGAGTGCATAGATGCAGCCCAGATCATGATGTCATCAGTGGGTGGAGCTTGGCAGACATTTCAAAGTAGCTAGAAACAATATTAAATTTAAAATAACTTTTTTACCGTTTCTGCTGCATGATATAGACGAGGGCCGTGGACTCGTCATATCGTAAAAGAAATCGATCAGGTAAGCATAAATTTCCTTTTCTTCTACTAAATACGACGAGTCCACGGATTCATCCTTACTTGTGGGATACAATACCAAAGCTACAGGACACGGATGAACGGGAGGGACAAGACAGATACATAAACAGAAGGCACCACTGCTTGAAGAACTTTTCTCCCACAAATAACCTCAGAAGAAGCAAAAGTATCAAATTTGTAAAATTTGGAAAAGGTATGAAGGGAGGACCAAGTCGCAGCCTTACAAATCTGTTCAACAGAAGCATCGTTTTTGAAAGCCTATGTGGAAGCCAACGCTCTAGTAGAATGAGCTGTAATTTTGTCAGGAGGCTGCTGTCCAGCAGACTCGCATGCCAAACGGATGATGCTTTTCAGCCAAAAAGAAAGAGGTAGCCGTAGCTTTTTGATCCCTACGCTTAACAGAATACACAACAAAGAGGATGTTTGACGGAAATCCTTAGTTGCCTGTAAGTAAAACTTCAGGGCACGAACCACGTCCAAGTTATGTAACAGACGATCCTTCTTTGAAGGATTAGGACATAGAGAAGGAACAACAATTTCCTGATTAATATTCTTATTTGAAACAAGCTTAGGAAGGAATCCAGGTTTAGTGCGCAAAACCACCTTATCAGAATGGAATAAAAGATAAGACGAGTCACATTGTAATGCAGAAAGCTCAGAAACTCTTCGAGCAGAAGAGATAGCAACTAAAAACAGAACTTTCCAAGATAGAAGCTTAATATCTATGGACTGCATGGGTTCAAACGGAACCCCTTGAAGAACATTGAGAACTAAATTCAAACTCCATGGCGGAGCAATAGGTTTAAATACAGGTTTGATTCTAACTAAAGCCTGACAAAACAACTGGGACATCCGCCAGACGCTTGTGTAGTAAGATTGACAAAGCCTTCTTGGAGAAAGGACAAAATCCTAGGAATCCTGATCTTACTCCATGAGTAGCCCTTGAATTCGCAAAAATAAAGATATTTACGCCACATCTTATGGTAAATTTTCCTAGTGACAGGCTTTCGAGCCTGAATCAAGGTATCAATGACTGACTCAGAGAATCCCCGCTTAGATAAAATCAAGCGTTCAATCTCCAGGCAGTCAGTTGCAGAGAAATTAGATTTGGATGTTGGAACGGACCTTGAATGAGAAGGTCCTGTCTCAGTGGCAGTTTCCACGGTGGCAGAGATGACATTTCCACCAGATCTGCATACCAAGTCCTGCGTGGCCACGCAGGCGCTATCAAGATTACCGAAGCCCTCTCCAGTTTGATTCTTGCAATCAGACGAGGTAGGAGAGGAAGAGGAAACACATAAGTCAGGTTGAACGACCAAGGTACTGCTAGAGCATCTATCAGTACTGCTTGAGGATCCCGTGATCTGGACCCGTAACAAGGAAGTTTGGCATTCTGACGAGATGCCATCAGATCCAATTCCGGTGTGCCCCATTGACGAATCAATGACGCAAACGCCTCCGGATGGAGCTCCCACTCCCCCGGATGAAAAGTCTGACGACTTAGAAAATCCACTTCCCAGTTCTCCACTCCTGGGATATAGATTGCTGATAGATGGCAAGATTGAGTCTCTGCCCATCGAATTATTTTGGAAACCTCTATCATCGCTAGACAACTCTTTGTTCCCCCTTGATGATTGATATATGCTACAGTCGTGATATTGTCCGACTGGAATCTTATGAATTTGGCCGAAGCCAGCTGAGGCCACGCTTTAAGCGCGTTGAATATCGCTCTCAGTTCCAGAATATTTATTGGTAGTAGGGACTCCTCCAAACACCCTGAGCCTTCAGGGAATTCCAGACTGCACCCCAGCCCAAGAGGCTGGCGTCCATCGTCACTATGACCCATGCTGGCCTGTGGAAGCACATTCCCTGGGACAGATGATCCTGTGACTACCACCAATGAAGAGAGTCTCTGGTCTCTAGATCCAGATTAATCCAAGGAGATAAATCCGCATAATCCCCATTCCACTGTCTGAGCATGCACAGCTGCAGCGGTCTGAGATGCAAGCGAGCAAACGGAAAGATGTCCATTGCCGCTACCATTAACCCAATGACCTCCATACACTGCACCACTGATGGCCGAGGAATGGAATGAAGTGCTCGGCAAATAGTTAGGATTTTTGACTTTCTGACCTCCGTCAGAAAATTTTTCATGTCTACCGGGTCTATTAGAGTTCCTAGGAATGGAACCCTTGTCAGAGGAACTAGTTAACTCTTTTGTATGTTCATCTTCCACCCGTGAGTACTTAGAAAAGCCAACACGATGTCCGTGTGAGATTTGGCTAGCTGGTAAGTTGACGCCTGAATCAAAATATCGTCTAGATAGGGCGCCACTGCTATGTCCCGCAGCCTTAGAACCGCCAGAAGGGACCCTAGCACCTTTGTGAAGATTCTGGGAGCTGTGGCCAACCCGAAAGGGAGGGCCACAAACTGGTAATGTTTGTCCAGGAAGGTGAACCTGAGGAACTGGTGATGATCTTTGTGGATAGGAATGTTAAGATACGCATCCTTCAAATCCACGGTGGTCATATATTGACCCTCCTGGATCATTGGTAAAATTGTTCGTATGGTCTCCATCTTGAACGATGGGACTCTGAGAAATTTGTTTAGACTTTTGAGATCTAAAATCGGTCTGAAGGTTCCCTCTTTTTTGGGAACCACAAACAGATTTGAGAAAAATCTCTGCACCTGTTCTAATTTTGGAACTAGGCAGATTACACCCATGGTATATAGGTCTTCTACACAGCGTAAGAACACCTCTCTTTTTGTCTGGTCTACAGACAAACGTGAAAGATGAAAACTCCCTCATGGGAGAGAATCCTTGAATTCTAGCCGATACCCCCGGGTCACGATTTCTAATGCCCAGGGATCCTGAACGTCTCTTGCCCAAGCCTGAGCGAAGAGAGAAAGTCTGCCCCCTACTAGATCCGGTCCCAGATCGGGGGCTGCCCCTTCATGCTGTCTTGGTAGCAGCAGCGGGCTTCTTGGCCTGTTTACCTTTATTTAAGGTCTGGTTAGGTCTCCAGACTGACTTGGATTGTGCAAAGTTTCCCTCCTGCTTGGTGGCGGAGGAGGAAGTAGAGGGACCACCTTTAAAGTTTCGAAAGGAACGAAAATTATTCTGTTTGGTCCTCATTTTAACCGTCTTGTCCTGAGGAAGGGCATGACCTTTACCTCCACTAATGTCGGAAATTATCTCCTTTAGTTCAGGCCTGAATAGGGTCTTACCCTTAAAAGGAATAGCTAAAAGCTTGGATTTAGACGACACATCAGCATACGAAGACTTAAGCCATAACGCTCTACACGCTAAAATGGCAAATCCTGCATTCTTTGCCACTAATTTGGCCATTTGAAAAGTGGCATCTGTAATAAAGAATTAGCTAGCTTGAGAGCCTTAATTCTATCCAAAATATCATCTAATGGAGTCTCAACCTTAAGAGACTCCTCTAGAGCCTCAAACCAAAAAGCTACTGCAGTAGTTACTGGAACAATGCACGCTATAGGTTGTAGAAGAAAACCCTGATGAATAAACAATTTCTTTAGAAGACCCTCTAATTTTTTATCCATAGAATCTTTGAAAGCACAACTATCCTCAATAGGTATAGTTGTACGCTTAGCCAGGGTAGAAATAGCTCCCTCCACCTTAGGGACCGTCTGCCACGAATCCCGAATGGTGTCAGATATGGGAAACATTTTCTTAAAAGTAGGAGGGGGAGAGAACGGAATGCCTGGTCTATCCCATGCCTTAGTAACAATGTCCGAAATTATTCTAGGGACTGGAAAAACATTAGTGTAAGTAGGGACCGCTAGATATTTATCCATTTTACACAATTTTTCTGGTGGGATGACAATAGGGTCACAATCATCCAGAGTCGCTAAAACCTCCCTGAGCAACAAGCAGAGGTGTTCAAGTCTGTTTGAGGAAACATCTTTCCTGAATCAGAAAGCTCTCCCTCAGACAGCAATTCCCCCACCCCCAAATCAGAACACTGTGAGGGTACATCGGAGATGGCCAATAAAGCATCAGAGGGCTCAGCATTTACTCCAATACCAGACCCTGTAAACCAGGCAGTTTAGATAATACCTCTCTAGGGGTAGTAGACATAACCGCAGCCATATCTTGCAGGGTGAAAGAATTAGATGCGCTAGAAGTACTAGGCGTCGCTTGAGCAGCCGTTAAAGGTTGTGACACTTGGGGAGAATTAGTTGGCATAACCTGATTCTCTTCAGACTGAGAATCATCCTGAGACATACTTTTATCACCTAAAATATATGTTCTTTGCAATGTAAGGCCCTTTCAGTACATGAGGGACACATTTTAAGTGGGGGTTCCACAATGGCTTCTAAACACATAGAACATTGGCTTTCCTCAATGTCAGACATGTTAAAACAGGCTAGTAATGACCACAAACAGGCTTAAAAACACTTTATTTAGAGAAAAAAATAATCTGAAAAACGGTACTGCGCCTTTAAGAGAAAAATGCTCTAAAATGATATAATAATCCCAATTTTAGTATATATGTGACTTATCTTGTCAGCTAGGATTGCACCACAAGAAAGGAATGCTTAACCCTTAATGGCCAAAAACGTTACTCGTTACTCAAAAAAACATTATAACATTAACAAATCAACCTCCTGCACCT
This sequence comes from Bombina bombina, assembly GCF_027579735.1. Taxonomy (NCBI): domain Eukaryota; kingdom Metazoa; phylum Chordata; class Amphibia; order Anura; family Bombinatoridae; genus Bombina; species Bombina bombina. The sequence continues at coordinate 1,114,639,507 of NC_069499.1, read as the reverse complement.
CGCACCTGTGGCGCCTACCTGCCCTCAGGGGTCTGTAAAAACACTCTAACACTTCGATTAGGCCAAACCTCTTTTAGGCCCACCGGAGCTGGAGCTTGCTGCTTGCATGGGGAATTCAACTGCGCATCTGAGGCGTGAAAATAGGCCCCGCCCATCTACATCGATGTCCCACTTGCCTTGTAAAAACCACTCTAAAGCGGTCTAGAACCTAGCCATGTGGGTTTCCATATACCCAAGATCTTAAAGAAAGCCATGTGAACCCTCCAGTGCCAACAAAATAAAACGTTTGCTTTACACAAAAAAACGTTAAGTTCCCAACAAACATTATGTCATCAGTGTCAACCATTTTTTCAGCCCAAAACATATAGGTCCCAGTAATACCCTTCTATTCATTACTGCTTACCCCTTCCCTTATGGGAATACTGTCAGCCAGTTCTGAAATAACAGTCTCTACAGAAAAAAATGACTGAGCATACCTCAATGCTGTAGCATGAAAAATGTTCCTCACACTGAAGTTTTTTAAGTACTGTTCAGCCATTCTGTGGGAACTACTCTGGATCTTAGTGACAACTGCTAAGATCATCAGTCTCCAGGCAGAAATCTTCATCCATCTGCTGCCTGGGCAAAAAACATAATTTATGCTTACCTGATAAATTTATTTCTCTTGTAGTGTATCCAGTCCACGGATCATCCATTACTTGTGGGATATTGTACTTCACAACAGGAAGTTGAAAGAGGATCACCCACAGCAGAGCTGCTATATAGCTCCTCCCCTCGCTGTCATATCCAGTCATTCGACCGAAACAAGACGAGAAAGGAGAAACCATAGGGTGCAGTGGTGACTGTAGTTTAATTAAAATTTAGACCTGCCTTAAAAGGACAGGGCGGGCCGTGGACTGGATACACTACAAGAGAAATAAATTTATCAGGTAAGCATAAATTATGTTTTCTCTTGTTAAGTGTATCCAGTCCACGGATCATCCATTACTTGTGGGATACCAATACCAAAGCTAAAGTACACGGATGATGGGAGGGACAAGGCAGGAACTTAAATGGAAGGAACCACTGCCTGTAGAACCTTTCTCCCAAAAACAGCCTCCGAAGAAGCAAAAGTGTAAAATTTGTAAAATTTTGAAAAGGTGTGAAGCGAAGACCAAGTCGCTGCCTTGCAAATCTGTTCAACAGAGGCCTCATTTTTAAAGGCCCAGGTGGAAGCCACAGCTCTAGTAGAATGAGCTGTAATCCTTTCAGGGGGCTGCTGTCCAGCAGTCTCATAGGCTAAGCGTATTATGCTCCGAAGCCAAAAGGAGAGAGAGGTTGTCGAAGCTTTTGACCTCTCCTCTGTCCAGAGTAAATGACAAACAGGGCAGATGTTTGACGAAAATCTTTAGTAGCCTGTAAGTAAAACTTCAAGGCACGGACTACGTCCAGATTATGCAAAAGACGTTCCTTCTTTGAAGAAGGATTAGGACACAATGATGGAACAACAATCTCTTGATTGATATCCCTGTTAGAAACCACCTTAGGTAAAAACCCAGGTTTGGTACGCAGAACTACCTTGTCTGAATGAAAAATCAGATAAGGAGAATCACAATGTAAGGCAGATAACTCAGAGACTCTTCGAGTTGAGGAAATAGCCATCAAAAAAAGAACTTTCCAAGATAAAAGTTTAATATCAATGGAATGAAGGGGTTCAAACGGAACTCCCTGAAGAACTTTAAGAACCAAGTTTAAGCTCCACGGAGCAACAGTTTTAAACACAGGCTTAATCCTAACCAAAGCCTGACAAAATGCCTGGACGTCTGGAACTTCTGCCAGACGCTTGTGCAAAAGAATAGACAGAGCAGAGATCTGTCCTTTTAAAGAACTAGCTGATAAGCCTTTGTCCAAACCCTCTTGGAGAAAGGACAATATCCTAGGAATCCTAACCTTACTCCATGAGTAACTCTTGGATTCACACCAATAAAGATATTTACGCCATATCTTATGGTAGATTTTCCTGGTGACAGGCTTCCGTGCCTGTATTAAGGTATCAATGACTGACTCGGAGAAGCCACGCCTTGATAGAATCAAGCGTTCAATCTCCATGCAGTCAGTCTCAGAGAAATTAGATTTGGATGATTGAAAGGACCTTGTATTAGAAGGTCCTGTCTCAGAGGCAGAGTCCATGGTGGACAGGATGACATGTCCACTAGGTCTGCATACCAGGTCCTGCGTGGCCACGCAGGCGCTATCAGAATCACTGATATTCTCTCCTGTTTGATTTTGGCAATCAGTCGAGGGAGCAGAGGAAACGGTGGAAACACATAGGCCAGGTTGAAGAACCAAGGAGCTGCTAGAGCATCTATCAGCGTTGCTCCCGGGTCCCTGGACCTGGATCCGTAACAAGGAAGCTTGGCGTTCTGGCCCAACGATGGACCAGTTGAGCAAACACCTCCGGATGGAGTTCCCACTCCCCCGGATGAAAAGTCTGACGACTTAGAAAATCCGCCTCCCAGTTCTCTACGCCTGGGATGTGGATCGCTGACAGGTGGCAAGAGTGAGACTCTGCCCAGTGAATTATCTTTGAGACTTCTAACATCGCTAGGGAACTCCTGGTTCCCCCTTGATGGTTGATGTAAGCCACAGTCGTGATGTTGTCCGACTGAAATCTGATGAACCTCAGTGTTGCTAACTGAGGCCAAGCTAGAAGAACATTGAATATTGCTCTTAACTCCAAAATATTTATTGGGAGGAGTTTCTCCTCCTGAGTCCACGATCCCTGAGCCTTCAGGGAGTTCTAGACTGCGCCCCAACCTAGAAGGCTGGCATCTGTTGTTACAATCGTCCAATCTGGCCTGCGAAAGGTCATACCCTTGGACAGATGGACCCGAGAAAGCCACCAGAGAAGAGAATCTCTGGTCTCTTGATCCAGATTTAGTAGAGGGGACAAATCTGAGTAATCCCCATTCCACTGACTTAGCTTGCATAATTGCAGCGGTCTGAGATGCAGGCGCGCAAATGGCACTATGTCCATTGCCGCTACCATTAAGCCGATTACTTCCATGCACTGAGCCACTGACGGGCGTGGAATGGAATGAAGGACACGGCAAGCATTTAGAAGTTTTGATAACCTGGACTCCGTCAGGTAAATTTTCATCTCTACAAAATCTATAAGAGTCCCTAGAAAGGAGACTCTTGTGAGTGGTGATAGAGAACTCTTTTCTACGTTCACTTTCCACCCATGCGACCTCAGAAATGCCAGAACTATCTCTGTATGATACTTGGCAATTTGAAAGCTTGACGCCTGTATCAGGATGTCGTCTAGATACGGAGGCACCGCTATGCCTCGCGGTCTTAGAACCGCCAGAAATGAGCTCAGAACCTTTGTAAAAATTCTCGGGGCAGTGGCCAACCTGAAGGGAAGAGCTACAAATTGGTAATACCTGTCTAGAAAGGCAAACCTTAGGAACCGATGATGATCTTTGTGAATCGGTATGTGAAGGTAGGCATCCTTTTTTTTTTTTTTTTTTTTTTTTTTTTTTAAGTTTTGGATTCCTTTTAATAAATTTCTATGTAAAACAATAAATCAGACTGAGAACATAAAAGAAGGAAAGAAAAAAGAAAAAAAAAAAAAAAGGAAAAAAGAGAAATCTAGAATGTATTCCTGACGAATTGATTATGTAGTGTGAGCGCGCACTACCCCTCAGAGAGCCCATATAGTTTAATAACTATTGGTGACCCGTGAGACTCTTTGTAACTAACCTCTTCTTTGTCTGCACCTTAGCCTCTCCTTTCAGGTTATACTACCTCTGTGGTACCAATGCCATGTCTCAGTGTCAACCCTTGAATCTGTGTTTTATGTAACCCTCCCACATCTCCTTCAGCTGAGCATATATCTCCATGCATTTTATTCGCATGTAGTGATATTCTTCCATTTTTAAGATGTCATTACACTTATGTATCCATTGTGTTAAGTCTGGGGTGTTTCTCGATTTCCATTTCTGGGCTATTAGGTTTTTCATGCTGTTACTTAAAATACACAACATTTTTCTTTGTGCTGTCGTGAAGTTTTTAGGTATACATAAGAATAACCATATTTTAGGGTCTGGTGGGATCGTTTTTTCTAGTATTTTGGAAGCTTCGGTGGCTATACTTTCCCATATTGGTAATATATTGTTACAAGACCACCATATGTGTGACATTGTGCCCCTCTCCATTTCACAGCGCCAGCAAGTGTTGGTTCGTGTATGAAATAGCTTTTGGATCCTGACAGGTGTCATATACCACCTGTGGAGTATTTTGAGATTTAGTTCTGTTAATTTGGCTGACACTGATGACTTAGCTATATTGTGGAAGACTCTCTTAGCCTCGCCTTGGTTAATATCAAGACCTAGTTCGTCATTCCATCTCTCCAAGTAATATGGGTTGTGACCCCAAGGTTGTGTCTGCAAAATTTTGTATAATATGGAAAGGGAATGGCCTATTGGTTTTGACGATGTGCACATGTTTTCGAATTGAGTTAGGGGTCTAATTAGGTTTCTCCTATCGCTGTGTTTAGAGATAAAGGAGATACATTGCTGATGAAAGAGCCAGTCCCTAAACATCTGAAGGCCCTCCTCTACTAGCTTATCCCTTGTGTAAAATGCCTGTTCATTGCCTAGTTGGCGTACCTGCAATGTTCTGCTTGTCATACTAGTTCTGTAGCGGGAGCAGCGAGACCCAGGGGTAAAGTCTTTGTTTTCACTAAGAGGAGTCAATGGGGAGTATCTAGAAGACACATGTGGGAATCTTAATAGGATATTACTCCAAATTTTAAAGGTCTCAGAGGTCAATGTGTGAAGCTGATGGTCCCCTCCCGTACCGCCCAAGCCAGCCCAACATTGGGATCCCAAATGGTTAAAGTCTGATATTTCATGCTCCAGCTGTACCCAGGCCTTATTTTGAAAGTTATAGTGCCAGTCTAGTATTCGTTGTAGAAAGGTTGCGTATCTGTATTTCACTAAGTCGGGGACTCCCAGCCCGCCACTCAATAATGGTGTACACATAATATTTTTGTTTATTCTGGCCGTTTTTTTGTCCCAGACAAATTCTAGGATTTTTGACTGCAGGGATGAAAGAAAATTAGTAGGGAGTGGGATAGGTAGGGCTTGCAAGACATATAATATGCGGGGCAGGACATTCATTTTAAATATGTTAATTCTCCCCATCCAGGAAGTATGCAAGGATCTCCAGGAGGATAGATCTGCTATTAAGCGTCTTTGTAAAGGGATGTAGTTAGTGTTGAATAAGTCTTGTGTGTTTTTTGTAAGCTGGATCCCCAAATATTTTAGTGATTTTTCCTGCCATCGGAAAGGACAGGTGTTTTTTAGTTGAGTAAGGTGGGCCTGATCGAGGGAAATATTAAGTATTTCTGATTTTGATTTATTAATTAGAAAATTGGAGGCGAGCTGAAAATCCCTCAGGTGTTGTAGCACATGTGGTAGTGAAGTGAGTGGATTGGTGAGGGTAAATAATATGTCGTCAGCGTACAACATGATTTTATAGTTTCTTTCTTTAATTCTGACTCCCTCTATGTCTACATCATTCCTAATTTTAACCGCCAGAGCTTCAACCGCACACGCAAACAGCAGGGGGGACAGGGGGCACCCCTGTCTCGTACCGTTGCTTATTTGGAAGGGCTGAGACAATACCCCATTCACCTGGACCCTAGCTGATGGGGAAGAATATAATGCCATAATTTTCGATATAAAGGGGGACCCAATTCCAAATTTTTCTAATATTGACCGCAAAAATTTCCACCGGACACGGTCGAAGGCTTTCTCCGCGTCCGTGGAAATCAATACTAGTGGGATATTTTGTGATGTCGCGTAATCTATAATGTCAATGGCTCTTACCGTATTGTCCCTTGCCTCTCTGCCAATAACAAAGCCTACTTGGTCCATATCAATTATCTGGGGAATGACAGGGTTCAATCTGTTGGCCAGCAATTTAGCATATATTTTTATATCATTATTTAATAAGGATATAGGTCTAAAATTTTCCACTCTATCTGTATTCCTACCCGGTTTGGGGAGCACCACTATATTTGCAGTTAGGGATTCCTCTAGAAAAGGGTTCTTTTCCGAAATGGATTGAAATAATTCTAATAATTGGGGGGATAATATATCAGTAAATTTTTTATAGTAGTAGGTTGTAAAGCCATCAGGGCCAGGTGCTTTCTCATTAGGGAGATCTTTAATTATGCACTTTATTTCCTTTAGTGTGAAAGGTTCGTTAAGGCGGGATCTTTCCTCTTCCCCTATATTTGGTAGCATTAGTTGATCTATAAATGTGTGGGCGTTATCCGGGGAGGGTTCCTGCAGGTTATATAATTTCTCGTAATAAGCGCGAAAAGCTTCAGCAATATGTGCAGATGAAGTGCTCTCCCCCCCCCCCTATGGTCTTTTATTTTCATTATAAAGGATTTATTAGTTTTGCGTTTCAGCTTCCTTGCGAAAAGCCTGCTACATTTGTTGTTACCCTCATAAGACATTTGTTTTAATTTAAGAGCGGATACCTTACACTCTTTGTCGATGATCATATTAAGCTTTCCTCTATAATCCAGCAAGCTGTCTAGTGTTTGTGTATCATTTGGGTCTTGTTTATGAGCTTTCTCCAGTTCCTCAATCTTATTCAGAACCGACTCAAAATAAGTTCTTTGCTGTTTAATTTGGTGTGCTTTTATACTCATAAGTTCCCCCCTAAGGACCGCTTTATGGGCTCCCCATCGGTGTTTAATGTCAATATCTGAATTGGAATTAAACTGAAAGAACTCCTCCAGAGCTTTTTCTATTTTTACTGTGTATGTAGGGTCGTCAAGGAGTCTGTCGTCCAATTTCCATAGGTAGCTAGCACCCTCCCTGGTATCCCAATGCATTCTGCAGCGGACCATTGAGTGGTCAGTCCATGATGTGGGGAGTATCCTACAGTTCTCAACCATAGCTAGACTAGTAACATCCGTAAGGATGTAATCTATCCTGGAATATCTAACATGGGGGTGAGAATAGAATGTGTAATCCTTCACTGTTCTGTTAAGTATTCTCCATGTGTCGTGTAGGGCTAGATCTCTAAGGTTCTTTTTTAGCTTATTAATGATTGCGTGTGCAGTAGAGGATGTCCCTGAGGAGTTATCCATTGTGGGGTCCAATGTACAATTGAGGTCTCCACATACTATCAAGGTGCCCCTCGCTGCGTCTAGTATGGCGTTAGATAGGGTTTTAAAAAATGTGTCTTGTGATGTGTTTGGGGCGTAAGCGCTGACCAATGTTACTTGTTTATGAAACAACTTGCCCACTAGAATTAGGTATCTCCCTGAGGTATCCCTTATGCACTTGTGGGCTTGGAATGCTATACCCTTCCTAAACAGTATGCCAACCCCACACTTTTTTGTGTTGTTGGAAGCGTAATAAGAATCTCCGAATTTGTATTTAAACGTCTGGGGTTCTCTATTCTTTAAGAAGTGCGTTTCTTGTATAAAGACCACGTCACCCTTCCTTTCTTTAAAATCTCTCATAGCTACCTGTCTCTTGGATGGACTATTGAGGCCCTTAGCGTTAATGGAAATGAAGGTGATTCCCTTCTGCTTATTTATTGATACCATTTATTATATTGTGTTGAGAGCACCCATAGTCACCCGGAGTTCCTGTCAGGTTAATGTGTGTATGGTAAGCCCCCCAAGTTGTCATGCGCCCCCAGTAAGTCTGGAATTTGTAATTTTTGTACGTCAGTCTATAAAAATCTAAAAAACTAACAAGAACATATAATAATTTTGTAAAAACAACCATTAAACAGTGAACTGCTTGAACAAAGTAATAATTCAGTGCAAGAAAAAAGGTAAAGAAGGAGGAATGCTAAACAACAACATCTCCCTCTCATGTGAATGTACTTCCCAACCACCCAACAGGCCACACAACATTTCACATAACCAGCATGTTTAGGCATAACGTTTAACTCTTCCCATCCCCACAGAGGTAAATTGCATATACATTTTTTTTTTTAAAAGAAAATAATTTTTTTTTTTTTTTTTTTTTTTTTTTGAAAATTGAACACAATCTCACCCATCAATGTTCCGCTTCATGTCTCTTGGATGGTAGAACTCATGGCATTTTTGTTGATAGGGTCATTTCTGTCCTTTTTTCGTTTGCCATAGCCCACTAGCTGCCATCGGTTTCTTCCCTGAAGTGAGCTCTGATCCGATTGCTCCTCAAGATCAATGCTCCCCTGGGTATCAAAGTCCGGGGGAGTGTTGAAGGTTATATTTAGTCCCTTGGAGAGAGTCCCTAGGTCGTGTGGTTCTTTATAGGTAAAAGACTTGCCGTCGAATGAAACAACCAAGCTAAAGGGGTACCCCCAACGATATTTAATCTTTTTGTCCCTGAGCGCTCTAGTTATAAAAGCAATGTCCCTTCTCCTCTGCAGCGTGTTGGGGCTCAGGTCCAAATAGATTTGTAGGTTGTGATCCATGTATAATATGTCTCTTAGTTGGCGGGCAGCAGTCCATACCTCCTCTTTATCTTTGTATCGTAGGAACCTCAGTATCACGTCTCTCGGAGGGGCTTTGTCTGGTGGGGGAGGTCTGAGGGCCCTGTGGACCCTATCTAATTCCACATTTGGAGCTTGTTGGTCTTTCTTCAGATGGCGAAATAGGTCTTGGACATAAGTTTCCAATTCGGTATTAGTGATTTTCTCTGGTATACCGCGGATCCTTAGATTATTTCTACGGTTTCTATTGTCCATATCATCTAGTCTGTCCTGTAGTGCGGACATTTTAGCTTCATGTATGTTAGCTTGTGTTATAATTGAATCAGTCAGGGTATTCAGTGTCTCCTGTGTCCCCTCTATATCCTCCAGTCTAAGCCCAATCTCTGAAACCTCTTTTCTTATAGTTGAAAGCTCCGATTTGATTAAGTTCTTTAAGGAATCAAAGTCTGTTTTTGAAGGGAGATTGGCAATATCAGATTTTAATTGATTCATTAGCTCCACTGGAACCACTTGTTGTTGAATGTTGTCTGTATGAGACTGTGTGCTGCTCCCTGTGTCTCTTTGCTCCGTATTAGTCGTGTCATTGGTGCAGAAAAAGTTGCTCACAGACACAGGCAGCGTTGCTTGTTTATTAGCTTTTTCTTGTTGCCATTGCGGTCGAAGAATAAAACTTCCTTTATCACACTTGGGAGTACACTGTTCCCCTTCGCCAGTTTTAATAAACACCAGCAGACCGGAACACCAGGGAAATGAGGATATGAGACTGTTTATTTTCCTTCCTTGTATTTAAGCTTTACATGTGGGTAGCGTGCCTGGTTTTTCGGTCACTTGTGTCTTATTTACATTACTGCTGTGCCCCTGTTGTGGTGTCGGCAAGTTCCTCTATAATTCGTCCAGCCGCATATCTAAAGTAACGGGCTTACGCCACGTGAAAGTGTAGCTCAGATCTCAGCATGTTTAATGACGTGTACCCGATTGGGATATGTGCGGCAGTGTCGGCCAGATTGACTATTTGTAGCCTACAGGGCTGTTTGACAGTACGCCCCGGGCTAAATGTATTTCCACCTCTGTCACTCCATACACCCATGCAGAGACCGGGAGAGCTGATGGTATTATTAGGCAAGATGGCGCCGGTCCCCGTGAGTATATGAGCGTGTCTTTACAAGTGCTGATTACAGACCTGCGGTCACGGCATGGCTCCCCTCGGGTTTCCGCGAACGCAGGGTGTCTTTAGGTGTGAGTTGTGGCCGTCTGCAGTGTCGGTGGCCGGTGGCAGTATGAGGGAAATGAGTTATCCAGACCGGAGCTCTATCTCAGTGCGGCCATGTTCCGGCACGGCCAGGCTCCGCCCCGAAGGTAGGCATCCTTTAAGTCCACTGTGGTCATGTACTGACCCTCTTGGATCATGGGTAGGATGGTCCGAATAGTTTCCATTTTGAATGATGGAACTCTGAGGAATTTGTTTAAGATCTTTAGACCCAAGATTGGTCTGAAGGTTCTCTCTTTCTTGGGAACCACAAACAGATTTGAATAAAATCCCTGTCCTTGTTCCGTCCGCGGAACTGGATGGATCACTCCCATTACTAGGAGGTCTTGCACACAGCTTAGGAATGCCTCTTTCTTTATCTGGTTTGCTGATAACCTTGAAAGATGAAATCTCCCTTGTGGAGGAGAAGCTTTGAAGTCCAGAAGATATCCCTGAGATATGATCTCCAACGCCCAGGGATCCTGAACATCTCTTGCCCACGCCTGGGCGAAGAGAGAAAGTCTGCCCCCCACTAGATCCGTTTCCGGATAGGGGGCCGTTCCTTCATGCTGTCTTGGGGACAGCAGCAGGCTTTCTGGCCTGCTTGCCCTTGTTCCAGGACTGGTTAGGTTTCCAGGCCTGTCTGGAATGAGCAACAGTTACCTCTTGTTTTGAAGCGGAGGAAGTTGATGCTGCACCTGCCTTGAAATTTCGAAAGGCACGAAAATTAGACTGTTTGGCCTTTGATTTGGCCCTGTCCTGAGGAAGGGTATGACCCTTGCCTTCAGTAATGTCAGCAATAATTTCCTTCAAGCCAGGCCCGAATAGGATCTGCCCCTTGAAAGGAATGTTGAGTAATTTAGACTTTGAAGTCACATCAGCTGACCAGGATTTAAGCCATAGTGCCCTACGCGCCTGGATGGCGAATCCAGAATTCTTAGCCGTTAGTTTAGTCAAATGAACAATGGCATCAGAAACAAATGAGTTAGCTAGCTTAAGCGTTCTAAGCTTGTCAATAATTTCATTCAATGGAGCTGTCTGGATGGCCTCTTCCAGGGCCTCAAACCAGAATGCCGCCGCAGCCGTGACAGGCGCAATGCATGCAAGGGGCTGCAAAATAAAACCTTGTTGAATAAACATTTTCTTAAGGTAACCCTCCAATTTTTTATCCATTGGATCTGAAAAAGCACAACTGTCCTCAACCGGGATAGTGGTACGCTTTGCTAAAGTAGAAACTGCTCCCTCCACCTTAGGGACCGTCTGCCATAAGTCCCGTGTAGTGGCATCTATTGGAAACATTTTTCTAAATATAGGAGGTGGGGAAAAAGGCACACCGGGTCTATCCCACTCCTTGCTAATAATTTCTGTAAGCCTTTTAGGTATAGGAAAAACGTCAGTACACACCGGCACCGCATAGTATCTATCCAGCCTACACAATTTCTCTGGAATGGCAACTGTGTTACAGTCATTCAGAGCAGCCAATACCTCCCCAAGCAATACACGGAGGTTCTCAAGCTTAAATTTAAAATTAGAAATCTCTGAATCAGGTTTCCCCGAGTCAGAGATGTCACCCACAGACTGAAGCTCTCCGTCCTCATGCTCTGCATACTGTGACGCAGTATCAGACATGGCTCTAACAGCATTTGCGCGCTCTGTATCTCTCCTAACCCCAGAGCTATCGCGCTTGCCTCTTAATTCAGGCAATCTAGATAATACCTCTGACAGGGTATTATTCATGATTGCAGCCATGTCCTGCAAGGTAATCGCTATGGGCGTCCCTGATGTAATTGGCGCCATATTAGCGTGCATCCCCTGAGCGGGAGGCGAAGGGTCTGACATGTGGGGAGAGTTAGTCGGCATAACTTCCCCCTCGACAGAACCCTCTGGTGATAATTCTTTTATAGATAAAGACTGATCTTTACTGTTTAAGGTGAAATCAATACATTTAGTACACATTCTCCTATGGGGCTCCACCATGGCTTTCAAACATAATGAACAAGTAGGTTCCTCTGTGTCAGACATGTTTAAACAGACTAGCAATGAGACTAGCAAGCTTGGAAAACACTTTAAAACAAGGTTACAAGCAATATAAAAAACGTTACTGCGCCTTTAAGAAACACAAATATTCCAAAATTTTGAAATAACAGTGAAAAAATGCAGTTACACTAACGAAATTTTTACAGTGTATGTAATAAGTAAGCAGAGCATTGCACCCACTTGCAAATGGATGATTAACCCCTTAATACCAAAAACGGAATAACAAATGACAAAAACGTTTTTTAAACAGTCACAACAACTGCCACAGCTCTACTGTGGCTTTTTACCTCCCTCAATACGACTTTTGAAGCCTTTTGAGCCCTTCAGAGAAGTCCTGGATCATGCAGGAAGAAGCTGGAAGTCTGTGTCTGTAATTTTTGCTGCGCAAAAAAGCGCTAAAATAGGCCCCTCCCACTCATATTACAACAGTGGGAAGCCTCAGGGAACTGTTTCTAGGCAAAATTCAAGCCAGCCATGTGGAAAAAACTAGGCCCCAATAAGTTTTATCACCAAACATATGTAAAAAACGATTAAACATGCCAGCAAACGTTTTAAAATACACTTTTATAAGAGTATGTATCTCTATTAATAAGCCTGATACCAGTCGCTATCACTGCATTTAAGGCTTTACTTACATTACTTCGGTATCAGCAGCATTTTCTAGCAAATTCCATCCCTAGAAAAATATTTTAACTGCACATACCTTATTGCAGGAAAACCTGCACGCTATTCCCCCTCTGAAGTTACCTCACTCCTCAGAATATGTGAGAACAGCAAAGGATTTTAGTTACTTCTGCTAAGAGCATAGAAAACGCAGGCAGATTCTTCTTCTAAATACTGCCTGAGATAAACAGTACACTCCGGTACCATTTAAAAATAACAAACTTTTGATTGAAGAAATAAACTAAGCATAAAACACCACAGTCCTCTTACGACCTCCATCTTAGTTGAGAGTTGCAAGAGAATGACTGGATATGACAGTGAGGGGAGGAGCTATATAGCAGCTCTGCTGTGGGTGATCCTCTTGCAACTTCCTGTTGGGAAGGAGAATATCCCACAAGTAATGGATGATCCGTGGACTGGATACACTTAACAAGAGAAATAGCACTCACCGGTACCATTTAAAATAAAGTCTTGCTTTCACTTTACCCTTCCTATTACTTAGTATAGGCAAAGAGAATGACTGGGGGGTGGAGTCAAGGGAGGAGCTATATAGACAGCTCTGCTGTTGTGCCCTTTGCCACTTCCTGTTAGCAGGAGGATAATATCACACACATATATATATATATATATATATATATATATATATATATATATATACTTAGATCAATATGCTGTGCTGTATAATGATGGAACATCACAGCTTTTTTGGAGTGCTATTTAGCACCCAGGGCTGGATGTTGCCGAGTCACAGGATGTGTACCTGGTCCGGTCTTGGAGTGCAGTTCCCTTCCATGTTTTGTATTTTCTCTGGGTGATTACATCCACCTGTGCACCCCTTCTTTGTTCTCAGTTTGTTTGGCTTTGTGAGCTCGCATGATGGTGTGGCTGTGTTAGGGACTCAGGCAGTGGAAAGGACCTTGACGTGGTGCCTGAGCTTTCCCATTTGGCCAGATGCAGTAACTAACCTTTTCAGTTGTGATTTTAACTTAGCTGTGAGCTAGCTGGTGAGTGCTGGGTGTTTCTATGTGTTTATATATATATATATATATATATATATATATATATATACATACATACCCTTCCTAGTAATCTGTCTGGACTGTAACTCCTACAGGCGCTATTGCCATAAATGTGGTATTGATTGATGAACTAGAGCTTCACACTTTTTTCTAGTTAGGCTTCTATATTCTTTGAAAATATTTAAATAATCAGCTAAATGACTTTGAAGTATCTGGAGCTCCTAACTTCGCGTCTCGCTATGGCTGTTGCCCGGACACGCCCCCTGACCTTTTATACACACACACTAATTACAAGCAAATAGATCACAGGTGAGGATGGTTACCTTAAATAGCTATTCAAACCCCTTTGTGTCAACCTGTGTGCATGTTATCAGGCCAAAATCACCAGGTATGTAAACTTTTGATCAGGGTCATTTGGGTAGTTTCTGTTGTCATTATTATTTAAAAAGAGTAAACACAATTGATTGATAATAAATGGCTTCAGCCAAACACTAACCATGAGTGAAAGAACAGTTTTTTGTGTTATTCATATTCTCTGAAAAATGGCCAAGAAATCATAAATTCTGCCAGGGTATGTAAACTTACGAGCACAACTGTATACACATACACACATATATACAGATACACACACACACTTTCAGGGTCGGAACTACCATTGGCGTAGAAGGTGCAGTGGCATCAGAGTGCTGGGGGGAGGGGGGGCCATAGCAGACAGTCTGTACATAGACATGTGCAGAATATGTACAGTCCTTATGTATGGAAGCCTTTTCTCTATCTATCATGTATATTATTACTATTGCTTACTACCGAATTACCTATGGGGGTGCTCAAAAATGTTGAGTAGGTCCACTACTGTGCACTTTAGGATACTGAGTATTTACAAGTTGGCAGTATAATAAAGTTTCTAACACTATACCCTGATGAGTACTGCTCTGTATAAATATGATGAGTATGTATACTTAGATGAATATGCTGTGCTGTATAATGATGGAACATCTATACACTAATAGTGAACACTCTGAGCTGTATGATGTATCTATACACTGCTTTGTATAAATATGATGAGTATGTATACTCGGATGAATATGCTGTGCTGTATAATGATGGAACAGCTATACAATAATTCTGAACATGCTGCACTGTATAATTATAAATGAGAGCATTCTGTGCAGTATAATGCCTATATAATATATATTATAATATAGTATAATTATAATATATACCTATGTATAGACTGGCTGCTATGGGCGCCACAGCACTGGTGTCACCTAAGGTACTTCCGTCCCTGCTGGTCAGTCTGTGCAATAAGAAGTTGTGTGTGGGACAAGAACTGTCAAGTAAAACGGACTATAATTAAAATACTCACATTACTGATTTGATCTTGTGTCTTCTTAATTCTCTGCAACTCAGGAGTGTCAGCCACAACACTAAAACCTTTCCCTTTATTCTTTTCAAAGTCTTCCTTGTAACGAATCTGGTGACAATAGTAGACAGGTTATCTTCTGACTTGTGAAATACATACAGCTCTATAGTAAGAACTAAGAAAACAATCAGATTTTTAAGAGACTAATTGTAAATAAGGATTTACTTGTCATTAGAATTTTAAACTGAGAAAATGAAAAATTTTCTAACAAACAGATTTGTTAATCTTATTTAAAAAGACCAAAGTAACAACTGCATATGGGGTGTTTCCCCAATACCTTTCACGTATTGGGCATAATATTCTCTTCTATCTTCACTTTACTGTCCAGAGCCAATATTGGAGTAATTAAAGGCAGTGTACTGTGATCGTACTGTACTCTCCTTTAATGTGTTCCCAATTATCCATTTTATCTTGTAGAATGTATTGAATTGTTTACAAGCAGTTCCTTTACATTTATTTGGCATTTGAAATCACACTGCCAGTGTGTGTGTGTGTGTGTGTGTGTGTGGGGGGGGTGACAGATACTAAAATGTTAATTTTACATTGTTCTTTCTATGTATTGGTGTTTTGAGTGAACAGTCAGAAATACGATAAGAATGACTGTAAATAATTAGACAGATAAGCTAATTAGGTCTGCTCCCACAAGCTCAGCTCATTTAATTGGGCTGTGGTTTTAATTAGCACATTAAAAAGAAAATATATCTAAAGAAGCATTTCCCCCATACATTTTAAACTCTGCAGCTGGTATAACAAGTCATTGTGAAAAAAACATTACGTTAAAAACAATTCTACAGCACACTGTCCCTTTAACAGAATTATGCATAAATTACAATCATTTCCTGTTTTATTGTTTCGCAGATATTGCGCTTTTTAACAAATTCAATTTTTTTGGCAACCATGTGTCAAGCGTGTCTATCGGCGCCAAGAAAGATTTTTATTTTTTAATCAAGGTATTTCCATTATTTTTCTAGACATAATGCTATTGGCTATTACACATTTAAATGATTCAGATAAAGAATGCAATTTTAAAAATGTTTCCAATTTACGCCTATTATCAAATGTACTTCACTGAAGAGATATCTAGATAGGTAGCGTGCACGTCTGGAGCACTAAATGATAGGAAATAGTGCTGCCATCTAGTGCTCATGCTAATTTTATAACATTGTTGCTATATAAAACTGCTGCCATATAGTTCTGCAAACACATGCACACTCCTGAACTTACCTTCCTGCTTTTCAACAAAGGAGAACAAGAAAACAAGCGGGGGGAAATAGAAGTAAACTGGAAAGTTTTTTTTTTAAACTGTATGTTCTATCTGGATCATCAAAGAAAAATGTGGGTTTTATGTCCCTTTATAAGACTATAGTATAGTGTAAATATAACTTTTATATGCACTTGGAAACCAAAATATTTGTGTGACTCGCCTCCATGGACCGGCAAATCAACGCCGTCTCTTCTGTATGCTTGGATCCCAACCGAGACCAGGAAGACTGTCACTCATGCACTCGTCAGCAGCCGACTGGACTATGGTAACGCACTCTACGCCAGCACCACCATCAAGCTCCAAAAGAGACTACAGCACATCCAGAACGCCTCGGTCAGACTAATCCTCGACATCCCTTGTCAATGCCACATCACCAAACACCTGCGGGACCTGCACTGGCTCCCCATCAACAAAAGAATAACCTTCAAGCTTCTCACCCACGCATTCAAGGCCCTCCACAACATCGGTCCCAAATACTTGAACCACCGCGTTACCTTCTACACCCCTGCCAGACAACTTCGATCGGCCGACCAAGCCCTCGCAGTCATACCCTGCATCAGGAAAACCACAGCGAGAGGCAGATCCTTCTCTCACCTGGCAGCCAAGACTTGGAACACCCTCCCGCTGCACCTCAGACAAGCTACCGCCCTAACTAAGTTCAGAAAGGACCTCAAGACCTGGCTCTTCGACTGAACTGCAACCCCCAGCCCGTAACGGATAGTCTATATCAGTCTTCACTGACGATTCAGGCTGTAGCCAATCGTATCGTGCTTCCTTTGGTGTCCAGCAAGTTGATAACGCCCCAGGTTTTGACTCCAAAGAGGGGGCGCTACAGCCTGGATCGTCAGTGAAGACAGAAATAGAGTATCCGTTACGGGCCGAGGAACGGCACAATATATAAAAACATGAAAGGGTAATTATTTAAAGAAATTAAGGTTCTTCAATGCATTTCATGAATAAAAGTGCCCATCTATTACTTTATGATTACAAATATTGTTACTATAAATATAGAAGTTTACCATAATTTTAAAGCTATTCACAACTTTGCTACTTTGTACTAGAATGAACAGAAACCTAAAGGCCAAAAACACTTATTTTCAGAAAGAGTAAGAGCTCTCCCCTTTTCTATTCAATACTTTTTTATATAAAATGCTCAGGAACAAAAATATGAGTGCTGTTTAGACAGCTGAGAAAAGATGTAGAAATTATGTTAAAAGTATGATTATTTTCCTTTTATCTTGGCTCACTCTAGTAGCACTCAAAGCAGAAATCAGGTTGAAAAATAGATTTTATTTGGAAGCTAGCACAGAATGCAGAACGATCTTTCCAAATGTAGCATCTGCCGATATATATTTCAATATTTTATTTTTAAGAAATTAAAATTTCCCTTGTACTACAAGCCTTCAGCCCTTGTGGAATATACAAGAAAAACCCACAATAAAATAGTAGTTTTCTCTGGCATATAGTCTCTAAACATATCCAATTATTTTGCCAAGAGGCCTGTCAGTCTGCCACTAGTCCCTCATGCTATCAAGACACGTGAAGACAACAAAAAATATCCAGCTTGGAAAAGTCTGTTCCTATTCATCAGCTTCTGAGGAAAAAAAAAAGAAGGTAAGACAAAATTACCTAAGAGGCACAAACCCTCTATATATCATCTCCACAGAAAGAAAAAAAAGAGTCTTCAATATGGGATATCTCCAACAAAGGTTTAAAGGAAAAGTCCCATTAAAGTTTCAAGGACAGAAGGAAAATCATATGAAGGCACTAATAACTCATAACTAGACTGAATATGTGCCATGGCTTAAATGAACAAAAAAAAAACCCCACAATAAATCATAAATAAGGAACATCTGGACAACTTAACTCTAGAAATGGCCAACAAGGTTGAGAAAAGCCTTTAGAGCATTTGATCATCATACAGTACTACATATGCTTCTTGGAATGGAAAGTTTCCAACTAAATCTCTTCAAATGATGATGATCAAATACTATTAGAACTATTATCAACTATCCCTATCACCTTGGTAGAAGATGAAAAACTACTTTGCATAGAAAGCCTCTAGTTAACAGATAGTCCATTTGACAATTGTCTGACCCTGGAAGGCAAACTACTCTGATGTCCTAGGAGATGCATTTTCACTCACAGCAGGAACCTGGCATTCTGAATCATCCAAACCATTCAAGCATGAAGTATGAAGCATGTTAACACAATTTTATTGCGAGTGAAAAACTTTCAGTCATATTGAACAGCCAGGAAAACCATAATTGGACCACAGCAATATATGTAGTAAACAAACATACTGGATTGAATGGCAAAGTTATTCAGCTAGGTATCGCCCTAGAACTGAATGGGGCCTGCATAAACTGATAATAGAGCACAAATTTTTATCCAAACATGGACTGATGCAGAGATAGGTGAAGTATGGAAACTCTCTGAAAGGATAACATTTAACTTAAAATAGGTTAATTTTTTTCCAGGTTTGACATCCAAAAAACAAATTTATGCTTACTTGATCAATTAATTTATTTCATGGTGGTGATTGTCCACAATCCATTAAACATGAGAATTACTCTTCCCTGCCACTAGGAGGTGACAGATTCCCAAGCGACCTATAAAACCCCTCCCACCTCACTGGTAAACTATTTTGATGTATAGCCAAGCAAAAGAAGCAGGAAAATAAAAAAGTGCAAAATAAATGTAAAAGATCTGCACAAAAATAAACCAAACAAAGAAGAAGAAAAAAACAACAGGATGGGGTGTAGTGGACTCTCACCACCATCAAGTAAATGAATTAAGGTAAGCATAATTTATGTTTTCTTTCATACAGGTGGTTAGAGTCCACAATCCATTACTCAAGCTGTGGAGTCCATGAGTAATAAGATATAAGAGCGGGATAAAAAGAACATCTTTTCAGAGAGAAACAGAGAGTCCACAATCCTAACAGAACCCATAAAAAACAAGGTACTCATTTCCATGAAAATAAAAATGACCGACAGGCACAAACAAAATTAACCTGAGACAACTGCCTGAAGGACTTTCCTACAAAGGCTGCCTCAGAAGAAGCAAAAACATCAAAATGGTAGAATTTTGAATGCAAAGAAGACCAAATAGCTGCCTTGCTAAATTGGTCAACAGAAGCCTCATTCTTAGAAGCCACAGAAGTTGCAACCGATCTGTTAAAATGGGCAGTAATCCGCTCAGGTGGAGGCTTTCCCACCAACAAGTAAGACTTGTGAATCAAAAGTTTCAACCAAAAAAAACAAAGAAACGGCAGAAGCTTTCTGCCCTTTTCTGGAACCAGAAAAGTGAACAAACTAGAAGTTTGTCCGAAATCCTTGGTAGCATCCACATGCTTCTTCAATGCTCTTACAAAATCCAAGTTATGAAGAAGCCTCTCTGAAGAACTCTTAGGATTAGGCCATAAAGAAGGGACAACAATTTCCCGACTTATATTATCGAAAGACACAAGCTTAGGTAAAAAGTCAAAGTTAGTACTCAAAACTGCCTTATCCTGATGAAAAATAAAATAAGAAAAAGGAGGATCACATGAAAGAGCAGACAACTCAAAGTTTTCTAGCAGAATAGATCACCAAAAGAATCAAAGCCTTCCAAGAAAAGAAACTTAAAATCCACCTTATGAATAGGCTCAAAAGGAGGAGCCTGCAAAACTTTAAAATACCAAATTTAGATTCCAAGGAGAAGAAATTAGCTTAATCACAGATTTATTTCTAGGCAAAGCTTGAGCAAAACCATGGATGTCAGGAAGATTAGCAATCGTCTTATGAAACAAAACCGAAAGAGCAGAGATATGACCCTTCAAAAGTGCTGGCAGATTAAACTTTATCTAAATCATCCTGCAAAAACTGAGAAGTTCTAGGAATTCTAAAAGAATACCGGAAAAAAACATGCTCAATACACCAGGAAATAAAGGCCCTCCAGACCTTATGATAAATCTTACTAGCCACAGGCTAGCAGGCCTGTATTAAACTCAGAAAAAATATGAGAAGCAACCATTCACTCTACATGCTATCAAGCTTAGAGATGGAAAAAAACAGACCTTGAGACAGAATGTCTAGATTCAAAGGAAGTGACCATGGAGGGCAACTGGACATCTGAACCAGATATGCACACTAAACCCTGCGAGGCCAAGCTTGGACAACCAGAAATAATGATGCATTCTCTTGCCTGATCTTGGAAATTACTCTGGGATGAAGGAGGTGAAACATAAGATAGCTGAAATGACCATGTGGTTATCAGAGCATCTAGAAACCCTGTCTGAGGGTCCCTGGACCTCGTTTGACTAAGAAGCCATCAGATCTATCTCTGGGAGACCCCAAAGATGCAATGTTTGCAAACATCCGGATGAAGAGACCAATCCCCTGGATACATTGACTGACGACTGAGAAAATCTGCTTCCCAGCTGTTCACTCCTGGAATATTTACTGCAGAAATTAAACAATTGGTTTCTACCAAGGAAAGAATTTGAGAGACCTCCTACATAGCTAGGGAACTGCAAATTCCCCCTGATGATTGATAAAAGCCACTGCAATGACATTGTCTATCTGGAAATGGAGATAAGACTCCCTTTTCAACAGAGGCCAAGGCTGAATGGCTCTGAAAATAGCACCCAACCTGAAAGAACTGAATAGCACCCAACCTGAAAGCCGGTAAAGTAGCTCAGTTGGTAAATTCCTTGACTACAAAAAGCCTGTTTAAAAGATCCAAGGTCACAGGTTCAAATCCCAGCAGGGCCGACTCAGCCCTTCATCCTTCCGAGGTCGATAAAAATGAGTACCATTAAATTGGGTAATAATAACAACTATTACTATTCAGCTGGCGATTTGGTTAATTCCGAGAGCAAGAGCTGAAAAAACGCTTTGAGTCCCACTGGGAGAAAGCTGCTATATAAATACTAGTTATTATTATCTGTAGTGATCACAGTCCAAATAGGACAAGGAAAAGGAGCCCCCTGCATAATAAGCTGATGATTCCACCACCAAGACAGGGACTGACTTCTTCTGTGATCTATACAGATCTTTTGAGACAGCTGAGTAACATGAAAAAAAAATTAAAGGGGAATAACCTGAAAAATTAAATTTGTCCCAAGGAGACACTCAAGTCAAAATAAATTTTTATGATAGAGCATGCAGTTTTAAGACACTTTCCAATTTAATTCAGTTATCAAATTTTGCACACAGTCTTTCTATATTCACACTTTCTGGGGAACAAGATCCTACTGAGCATATGCACAAGCTCACAGGGTATATGTATACTAGTCTGTGATTGGCTAAGGTCTGTCACACGAAATAGGGGGCCGGAAAATGGGATAAAAAAATACATTTGTCAGAAAGAAAAAAAAATCTACAGCTTATTTGAAATTCAGAGTAAGCGCTATAGCTTTTTTTTTTTTAATAACTTGCTAATTATGTAATTCTACTGCACTGAGTGGTCCTTTAAATATATACAAGCACACAAAAGCAATGCATAACAGGCAACAAATATATAGCTGCTTTCAATTTTTCTACTTCTATAATTAAAAGTATACTAGAGTGTTAAAGGGACATTGCACACTAGATTTTTATCTGCTTAAATGTTTTGTAGTTGATCCATTTATATAGCCCATCTGGTTTTGTAACAATGTATAGTTTTGCTTATTTTTTAAGAACATTATGCCGATTTTCAGACTCCTAACCAAGGCTCACAGTGTCAGACAAATACACACATTTACAGACTTCTGCTAGCTCCCGTTTATGTTATCTGTCTTTTCATATAAAGGGTGTGGGGGGATATCTGCTCTTCTTGTTTTTCAAGCCCCTTTCAGTGGGTGTCCCAGACTAACCTCATCAATAGTGCTAAACTGGGAGCTTCTAAGTATGTTTTTAAAATATTTTAAACTGGATGTTTATATCAGTATCTGTGCATATTCTTCTTTATAATAGTGTATTACATTTAGTTATATGAAAATTGGTGTGCACTGTCCCTTTAATTGGCCTTTTTCAGTAACTGCATGGTGCTTTTGAGGAATCATTGTGTGCAGTGAGACTGGTCTATGGCCCTATCACATTATTAACATGTAATTCACACGTCAGAGTTCAGAGATATTCTTCAGAGCAACTCAAAACTGTTCAGCTTAGAAGAATCAACATTTTTATTTTTTTTGCAAAGGCTGCATTTTACTTCTATTATAAACTTTATGATAAAGGAATTACATTCAGTACAAATGGATGCTAGTTTCATAACCAGTCTCATGAACATTAATAAGGATAACTTTTTTCATGCATTTGTAAAAAAAGAATTACTAGAACTGGACATTCCTTTACCACAAAATGATTTAAATAAATAATTTTCTAATACAGTAGTTTTTAAAGGGGCATATTTTTTTTTTATGGTACTGATCTAAAACCAGATGTATTAGGGAAGGGAAACACACACACATATATACCAGAGTAAATAGAGAAGTACAAAAGCACTTCCTTCTCACCACTTTCTGTGATAGCTGCGGTCACATGGTATTTACCTCAACAACCTGATATACTAGTAGATGTAATCTGCATATATGAAAGATATGACAATACTGGGGAGTATTGGTTCCCTTAGTATGTGCACAAGTCATATCAACATAACTTGCTGCTATTTGTACAACTGTGGCAAGGGAGGAAATTGCCCCCTAGGCCACCCTAAATCTTGTTAAAAATGGCCGCTGCCTCTACCTGCTTGCCTGCCCCGGAGACAGAGACAGAATCTCCCAGAGGGAGGGGGAACGAAACGGCAGCCTGGCCCATGTCATCGCCCAGTCATTCGTTTTTCTTTTTCTGCTACTCCCCAGGCCGGCCCCGGTCACCACCCAGTCCATAGTTTTTCTACTACTCCCCTTTCCCGGCCCCATCACCACCCACTGAATAGGTTCGCTATATTCCTGCCTTCCCCTAGCCCGCCCAGCCTCAGCCACCTCCTTCCCATCGCTCTGATTCAGGATATCAGGTGTGGCTCTGTGCTAGACCGGCCCCACTCGCATACATCCAAATAGATGGGTCATAAATCCTACAATGAGGTAGCTGAAACCCCGAGAAAGCAGGGTCTCATCTCCACACAGAGGGGCCATGCACCCTAACAAAGAGGTGTCACACACCCTTACATATATTGGCTGCATTACTTACATCTATCTAGGGGTTATTGTATGCACAATATTTCTGAGAAGTTACTATGTGGGCTAGACAAACACAGAGGTTTGTTATAGAGGGCTATGTGGGCTAGACATACACAGAGGTTTGTTATAGAGGAACCCTGGGATGGGAAGGTCAGGGAGAATTAAGGGTGGGGCAAATACAGATGGACAGGGCCTAACAGAAGGTCTGGGTCATGGGTGTGTTGTGGGCACGGCCAGTAGCTGGGACAGTCCATGGAAACCAGGACATTTACTCTAATGGGAAAAGCTGGGGGAAGTACAGAGCAGAGGTACCAACCTGTGACAATCCCACAGTAAAAATATTTAGTTGCCAAAATGACAAGAGTATTGCAATGGACCAACAATTAATTATCCCTTTTTCCCATTCACTGTGCATTAAACTGGCTCTAGAAGTAGCAGCATGCACGCTTGTATGCACAGCTTGTACACAGCTAGCTGTCCCTCTACACTTGTGCCAGGGCAGGTGGCCATTCATGGGGCCTTGTTCCTGAGTCAGAGGTATATTCTAACATCATCCTCTTTTTAACCCCTTATAACAGAGAGAGCTTGAGCACAAAGAGCTTAGTATTTGGGCACAATACAATCTGTTACGATTCACTATGTGAAATAATAATTAAAAATTCACATAATGTAGGCATTCTTACAAACAGTATTCATATTAATTTAATGCAATAATTCCAGAACATTTTCAATATTGGGTGAAAGTGGGGAGGGGGGGGGGGGAGTCTGTATGTAAAAGGCATTATTGCAAATGAGAATCAATAAAAAAAGCAAACAATTTTGTACCTCTCAGGAAATTGGCATTTACAGGCTCCTTAGGTTGTATGGTTCAGCTCACCTACCTGCATATGTGGTACATCTTCACTTTCAGAAGTCCTTAGTATCAAGTGGAACTTCCTGTAAATCAGGTGAGGCTTAACTTTGTATAGTGTGAGAAACTTGTATATATAATATAGGGTGGTAGTAACGTCTGTAATACAGCAGTGTATAGCATGGATGGTGAGCTGATTCGGTGGTGCAATGGGCCACATGACCGGATTTGCCCCCCAGGTTTAAGGCTGCCAGCCCTCCCCTGCCTCTGACTGAAAGACACCACTACAGACTGATGATAGATTGATAGAACGTAAAAAAAACTTTATTAAACCTTCTTCTTCAGAAACAGTGTCACAGTGCATATTTATATTTAGTATTTTATTCTAAAATTAGAACTTCTGGCAACAGACTCACAGACTGACTTGTGTCCCATCGTTGTTGCAGTGCTATGCAGGAGAGTTGTAAATTTAAACTGATTTTCTGTCAGATTTTGCTACCCCCGCATGCAATCATCACAATTAAAGGTGACGCCTAAATTCATTAACTTGTAAGATATACGATATATGGAGCTGCAAATTACTATTGGACAAACTATTTACTTAAGTTTATGTACATATCACGGGCGTGCAATGCACGCATGAGAAGACTCAGCGTCAAGATTTGCTACCCTAGTGCGCAATCACCGCATTTCACACATTCTTTACAACATATGTGGAATTGAGTGACGTCAGTGTGTGCATGCGCACTGTCAGAACCCCGGCAGCTTCTTACAGACCTAAGCACCAATCAGCCCCTCCTTCATAACCTCCTGCCCTGCAGTGTGCATAGGACAACACTGTAGCATGCAAAGCCCAATTTAACTCCATGGCTTCCAAAAAGGGCTGCAATACACTGCTTAGGAATAAACTGCAGTCCTTTGTGGGAGTCAGGAAGTTAAATGGTGTTCAGCAGGTTACAGTGTTGTAGCAAAATATGCTGTATTGGTTTGCAGTGTGAAAAATTGTTATTGCTCTCAAATCCTAGCTGTGCTGGTAGTCGCCAGCGGTGCTGCTTCACTGCCACTGTCTGTCAGTACTTACTGCCGGTTCCCTGAACAGTCGTGAGAAACGGCAAAGCTACTGCAAGCTGTATGGCAGCTCAGCTCCACCGACCTCTGACTTCATCTTTGAGAAGCCTGCACGCAGTACTTGCATACAGCCTGCGTGCGGGTAATAAATTAAAATACATGCAATAATAGGGGAGAGATAGAGATGTGTATAAGGATATATAAATAAATGAACTATCTGGCTAAAAGAGTGCCCCCAAATGAAATAAAAACAGTACTTACCAATAGGCGCTCATCTACTGGAATAAACCAGCAGAAAGCCAAACCAGTGCTAAAACATATCAGCAGAGGATCTGGAATAGGAAAATATCGACGACCTAACAGGAGGAAGCAAAGTGAAGGTCCCTGTGACACCTGAGGAGGGCTTGTGACTAATTCCCAACAAGTGAAAAATATGTCACTACCCATACTCTAAATACATCCTTCCAACAAGCACTGCACTCTGAGGGGAAAACGAGCCTCAACTCAGTCTGAGAACCCCTTTAACTGAAGAACAACATGCACATCTTCATTGTTCACCTTCCTCCATAGGAGGCAAAGACATGACTAGTTTACCAGTGAGGTGGGAGTGGTTTTATAAAGCTCTTTGGCTTGGCAATCTATGCCGCCTCCTAATGGCAGGGAAGAGTAATTTCCAGGAGTAATGGATCGTGGACGCTCACCACCTGTATGACTGAAAAGTGTGTGTGGGGGGGGGGGGTTTAAAGCAAACACACTAAATAGAGATTTTCTGTCAGCTCTCAATAAATAATGTGCAGGGGGCAACAAGATGTGCCATCTTTAGATGGACTTGCCAAATAAGGCTGTGGAGGAATTGCATACAACCATAGGTTGAGAATAAATATGTCATAATGTGCAGGGAGAATCCTTTTGTTGGCTTTAAAATTAAGGAAAAAAAGAATTTTGAAGCATCTGTAGATACTGGAGACTTTAGAAAATTAGTAATTGTTGGACCATTGTTGGATTTAATTAAACATCTTACTCAGAGTCTAACAGATCAAGTGCCTATGTATCTATCATAAAAACTCGCTTCCCAAAACAAGACTAGAAAGCCCTGTAAGGTATAACACACTTATCCCTGTAAGGTATTACTTCATGCACACGTATCCCTGTAAGGTAGAACGTCATGCACACTTATCCCTGTAAGGTATATAACGTCATGCACACTTATCCCTGTAAGGTATATGACGTCATGCACACTTATCCCTGTAAGGTATATAACGTCATGCACACTTATCCCTGTAAGGTATACAACGTCATGCACACTTATCCCTGTAAGGTATATAACGTCATGCACACTTATCCCTGTAAGGTATATAACGTCATGCACACTTATCCCTGTAAGGTATATAACGTCATGCACACTTATCCCTGTAAGGTATATAACGTCATGCACACTTATCCCTGTAAGGTATATAACGTCATGCACACTTATCCCTGTAAGGTATATAACGTCATGCACACTTATCCCTGTAAGGTATATAACGTCATGCCCACTTATCCCTGTAAGGTATAGAACGTCATGCCCACTTATCCCTGTAAGGTATAGAACGTCATGCCCACTTATCCCTGTAAGGTATATAACGTCATGCACACTTATCCCTGTAAGGTATATAACGTCATGCACACTTATCCCTGTAAGGTATATAACGTCATGCCCACTTATCCCTGTAAGGTATATAACGTCATGCCCACTTATCCCTGTAAGGTATATAACGTCATGCCCACTTATCCCTGTAAGGTATATAACGTCATGCCCACTTATCCCTGTAAGGTATATAACGTCATGCCCACTTATCCCTGTAAGGTATATAACGTCATGCCCACTTATCCCTGTAAGGTATATAACGTCATGCCCACTTATCCCTGTAAGGTATATAACGTCATGCACACTTATCCCTGTAAGGTATATAACGTCATGCACACTTATCCCTGTAAGGTATATAACGTCATGCACACTTATCCCTGTAAGGTAGAATGTCATGCACACTTATCCCTGTAAGGTATATATCGTTATGCACACTTATCCCTGTAAGGTATATAACGTTATGCACACTTATCCCTGTAAGGTATATAACGTCATGCACACTTATCCCTGTAAGGTAGAATGTCATGCACACTTATCCCTGTAAGGTATAACGTTATGCACACTTATCCCTGT
Organism: Bombina bombina; assembly: GCF_027579735.1. NCBI lineage: Eukaryota > Metazoa > Chordata > Amphibia > Anura > Bombinatoridae > Bombina > Bombina bombina. The sequence continues at coordinate 1,114,612,085 of NC_069499.1, read as the reverse complement.
AAGGTAGAATGTCATGCACACTTATCCCTGTAAGGTATATAACGTCATGCACACTTATCCCTGTAAGGTAGAATGTCATGCACACTTATCCCTGTAAGGTATATAACGTCATGCACACTTATCCCTGTAAGGTATATAACGTCATGCACACTTATCCCTGTAAGGTATATAACGTCATGCACACTTATCCCTGTAAGGTATATAACGTCATGCACACTTATCCCTGTAAGGTATATAACGTCATGCACACTTATCCCTGTAAGGTATATAACGTCATGCACACTTATCCCTGTAAGGTATATAACGTCATGCACACTTATCCCTGTAAGGTATACAACGTCATGCACACTTATCCCTGTAAGGTATACAACGTCATGCACACTTATCCCTGTAAGGTATATAACGTCATGCACACTTATCCCTGTAAGGTAGAATGTCATGCACACTTATCCCTGTAAGGTATATAACGTCATGCACACTTATCCCTGTAAGGTAGAATGTCATGCACACTTATCCCTGTAAGGTATACAACGTCATGCACACTTATCCCTGTAAGGTATATAACGTTATGCACACTTATCCCTGTAAGGTATATAACGTCATGCACACTTATCCCTGTAAGGTATATAACGTCATGCCCACTTATCCCTGTAAGGTATATAACACCATGCCCACTTATCCCTGTAAGGTATATAACGTCATGCACACTTATCCCTGTAAGGTATATAACGTCATGCACACTTATCCCTGTAAGGTATATAACGTCATGCACACTTATCCCTGTAAGGTAGAACGTGATGCACACTTATCCCTGTAAGGTAGAACGTCATGCACACTTATCCCTGTAAGGTAGAACGTTATGCACACTTATCCCTGTAAGGTAGAACGTCATGCACACTTATCCCTGTAAGGTAGAACGTCATGCACACTTATCCCTGTAAGGTAGAACGTTATGCACACTTATCCCTGTAAGGTAGAACGTCATGCACACTTATCCCTGTAAGGTAGAACGTCATGCACACTTATCCTTGTAAGGTATATAACGTCATGCACACTTATCCCTGTAAGGTATATAACGTCATGCACACTTATCCCTGTAAGGTATATAACGTCATGCACACTTATCCCTGTAAGGTATATAACGTCATGCACACTTATCCCTGTAAGGTATATAACGTCATGCACACTTATCCCTGTAAGGTATATAACGTCATGCACACTTATCCCTGTAAGGTATATAACGTCATGCACACTTATCCCTGTAAGGTATATAACGTTATGCACACTTATCCCTGTAAGGTATATAACGTTATGCATACTTCTCTTTGGTAATGGGTTTTTCACATGGCATGAAACCCAAACTATTCTTTCATGATTCAGATAGAGAATACACTTTTAAACAACTTTCCAGTTTACTTCTATAATCTAATTTGCTTTATTCTCTTACATCCATTATTGAAAAGTATACCTAGGTAGGCTCAAACAATGCCAAGCAACAAAGCAAAAAGCCAATTGCAATGCTTTAGATCTAGAAACTCACTTACACAGGGCATACCCATAGCAATATAAGCCACAATACCTTAAAGGGACATAAAACTTAAGATTTTGCTCTTACATGGTTCAGATAGAACACACAATTTTAAACAACTTTCCAATTTACTTCAATTATCACATTTTCTTTGTTTTCTAGTTGTACTTTGTTAAAAAGCAGGAAGGTAAGTTCAGGAGTGTGCACGTGTCTGAAGTAATATTAGCAAGAGCACTAGATGGTAGCCCTATTTCCATTCATGTAGTGCTTCAGGCATGTGCACACTACCTATCTAGATATATCTTCAACAAAGAATAACAAGCTAACAAAGACAATTTGATAATAGAAGCAAATTGAAAAGGTTTTTAAAATTGTATTTTCTATCTGAATGATGAAAAAAAGAGTGGGTTTTATGTCCTTTAATATTATTGCCCATCAAGGTTGAATGTAGCATTGGGTCTAAAAACATATACAGGTAGCCCTCAGTTTACGCCAGGGTTAAGTTCCAGAAGTAATGGTTGTAAATCCAAACCGTTGTAAATTGAAACCCAGTTTATAATGTAAGTCAATGGGAAGTGAGGGAGTTGGGTTCCAGGCCCCTCTCAAAATTGACATAAGTAACACCTAATACATTAATTTTAAAGCTTTGAAATAGACTTTAAATGCTAAACAGCATTATAAACCTAATAAAATTTTCACAAACACAGAATATATAATTAAACTAAGTTAAATTAACAAAAACATTTGCTAAACAGCATTATAAACCCAATAAAATAATCACACAACACAGACTTTACTTGCATTTTTCTGCAAACAGTTCTTTCTATGCATTCTAATCTGGACTGATTTATAGACAGGAAGATATTGTTCCTTTGCAAGCTGCACGATAGCTCAGGTCATTAATTTCAGCTTGCTTGGCTTGCATATCTTTGCTGCAACACAAGCGGACAGCTCCACCTACTGGCTATTTTAATCAATGCACTGCTTCTCAATGCTTTTCAATAGCAGTCACATGACTGAAAAAAAGGTTGTTATTCTGAAACGGTGCAAATTGAATCGTTGTAAACCGAGGGCCACCTGTACTAAGGTTATCCTCTACCACCATTTATGTTTTTGTTTATACACCTGATAGATATATTACTAAGTCAACCCCCCCCCCCCAAACAGAACCTCTACATTCTTTATTCAGAGGGTCATACAATGTAGCAGAGAACACAGATCATTTGCTTAACCAGTTGTGTAACAGTGACAACATTAAGGTGGGTAATTATTAAGTCAGGAATCAACTACAGAATTGGGAAACTGTGCTACCATTTACAGCTTTCTTTTATTGAGCCTGGAATACCTAGAAATGTAGGAGAAAGAGAAAGTGTACAACTTTTCGATACCAAACCACTTTAAAAAACAAACAAAAAAAAACACTTAAATAAATAAATGTGAAGTATATGCAGAAGAAAAGACAAGTTAAAGGAAATGGGTTTTAGCATGTGCAGGATCAGCCTCCTCCAATCTCATATAAAGTGATCTATTCTGGACATCTCTCATTTATCATTTCTGAATTGGGCTCAAACAAATTTATCAGCAACAGGCACAAAAACCTGAGTAGAACATGGGAACATTTTGTCTATCCAAGATTCGGGTGCATAAAAAACATGGGTGCACAATCTTTTCTTTGGAGATGAGAGATGGTGAAAGCTTTAAATAAATGTTCCCAATAAATAAACAAACATGAGAAAAGAAATGCATTAAAGGGACAACTGAAATGCAGATGAATTCATCTATTTCAAATAGAAGCAATTTTGCAATTTACAGTATATGATTCAGCAAGTGATCACTGTTTTTTTTTATGTGCCTGAAGCATATGCACCGGCATTTAAACTACCTCACTTGCTCAGAGAACATTTATTGTGTTGGTGATGAATAAGTTTGCTTCCTCACTAAACAATATGTGCTACTGAAAGTTCTGAGGGCCATTAAACATACGGCCATGTGCTCTGTACACAGTAACAGCTATAAACAGCGGTAGCTTTTACTACAAACAGGTATCCTAATAAATGTGGACTGCAAAAATGCTCATATTCAAATTTGAAATACATCTCCATTTCAATTTGAAGTTTGATGTCACTTTAATAAGAATATTGGCCACTTACCCAGGCTATGCTATGAGGGACAGAATTTAGCAGCTTACCCCGCAGAATATGAACAGCAATATATATATATATATAAAAAGGTTATTATCACTTACATTGTATATTGTACATTTAAAGGGACAGTCTAGTTAAAATTAAACTTTCATGATTCAGATAGGGCATGCAATTTTAAACAACTTTCCAATAGACTTATCATCAAATTTGCTTTGTACCCTTAGCGGTATTTTTGAAAAGCTAAACCTAGGTAAGCTCAAACTGTTGAAAACCGCCTCTTAGCTCAGAGTATTTTGAAAGTTTTTCACAGTTAGACAGTGTTAGTTCATGTATGTCATTTAGATAACATAGTGCAGACTCCTAAATAACTTCACGGGAGTGAGCACAGATTGATTAAACTGTATGTCTGTCAAAAGTGATGAGATAAGGGGGCAGTCTGCAGAGGCTTAGATACAAGGTAATCACAGAGGAAAAATATAGATTAATATAACAGTGTTGGTTATGCAAAACTGGGGAATGTGTAATAAAGGGATTATCCATCTTTTTAAACAATAACAATTCTGGTGTAGACTGTCCCTTTAAAGGGACATGAAGCCCAATATTTTTCTTTCATGATTCAGATAGATCAAACAATTTTAAACGCATTTCCAATTTTCTTTGATGAAAGAGCAGCAAAGCACTACTGGGAGTTAGCTCAAAACCAATGAAAATATGTATGATACAAGGTTATCACAGAGGTATACTTTTCAGCAAAGGATACAAAAAGAACTAAACAAATTAGATAATAGAAGTAAATTGGAAAGTTATTAAAAATGGCATGCTATATCTGAATCAAGAAATAAAGAAAAAATGTGTTTCATGTCCCTTTAATGATGCTTATAATATATTGGATTTATTATAGGAGGATTTAAAATCAGAAGACGTTTGTTACCTGGCTCTGCAGTTCACTCTGCTGCTTAAGACGGAGATTTTCTGGAGTGTCAGCCACCATGGTGAACGACTGCTTAGGATAATGTCTGAAAATTAATTTAAGATCACCTGTTAGAGTGAGAGCAATGGAACCTGGAAATTCTGACTGTAGGACTAAAGCTAATCCCTTTAGAGGGGTGGCAGGATATAAATAATTAAAAATAATTAAAAATATATATATTTTTACTAGAGATTACTAAAGGGTGTCGCCAACTAGATAACTGTTTTCTGTGCCCAAGCATGCAGTAATGTAACCTTAGATAACCATCTTCAGTACTGCACCACTAACCAGTACATATCAACTAGCATTTCCCAGGGGGCAATGTGGATGGGGAGAATCATGGACTCTGCTTCAGGGAAGTCTCTACTCTTATCTGAACATCACTGGTTATTTGTAGTATTAGGCTGCTTTTTACAGAACATTCTTGTAACAACAAAAACTTATCAGATGTTCAGATGTCAGAGTAACCTGTACACACTCAATAAATATATATATATATATATATATATATATATATATATATATATATATATATATATATATATATATATATATATATATATATATATATTTATTTATTTATTTAATTTATTTTTTTAACAAAAATGGGATATTTTAGCACACATGAAGTAATTTCCCCTGTTTTACCAAAACAGCATTCAACATGCTTCACAGAGTGGATGGACAGAAACATCACCAAGCCCATTACAAGTAAGAAAATTTTCCTATATTCACACATCTAATTTACTGACCAAAAAAGGATTAGACATTAGAAGAAAAAAACGTCTACCAAACAACCTCAAAGGTCTCGATTTATCAAGCATCAGCAGACAGGGGTGTACAAATGCACCCCTGTCCGCCGCAGGTCACCTCTGGCAGGCAGAATTCCGTTGGCGGAATTCAGCACTGCACAAGAGCGCTATTTTGTGCAACGCCAGGCCCTGCCCGCGCACTGCCAATCATGTGCGGGCAGGAGCTGTCAATTGAAATTCTCCACCGGAGAGGTGGAGAAGAGGGTAGGAAGCAGCGGTCTGATGACCGCTGCTTTATATAATGACTGCATGTTTTCTTGTGAGAACCTTTTGATAAATCAAGCCCAAAGTTTTAAAAGAAAATGTATGCTTACCTGATAAATGTATTTCTTTTTTGACACAATGAGTCAACGGATCATCTTAATTACTATTGGGAATACCACTCCTGCCCTGCAGGAGGCGGCAAAGAGCACCACAGCAAAGCTGTTAAATATCACCTCCCTTCACTCCCCTCCCAACCCAGTCATTCGACCGAAGTAAAGGAGAGAAAGGAAATAAGGTGCAGAGGTGTCTGAAGTTTATAAGAAACCTGTCTATAAAACAGAGCGGGCCAAGGACTCATTGCGTCAAAAAAGAAATAAATTTATCAGGCAAGCATAAATTTTCTTTTTAATGACACAATGAGTCCACGGATCATCTTAATTACTATTGGGAATTAATACCCAAGCTAAAGTACACAGATGATACGGGAGGGACAAGACAGGGAACCTAAATGAAAAGGCGCCACTGCGTGAAGAACCTTTCTCCCAAAAGCTGCCTTAGCCAAGGCAAAAGTGTCAAATTTGTAAAATTTTGAAAAAGTGGGAAGAGAAGACCAAGTAGCAGCCTTGCAAATCTGTTCCACAGAAGCTTCATTTTTGAATGCCCATGAGGAAGCAACAGTACTCGTGGAATGAGCTGTAGCTCTCTCTGGAGGCTGCTGTCCAGCAGTCTCATATGCAAAACGTATGATACTCTTCAGCCAAAAAGAAAGAAGCAGCCGTAGCCTTCTGTCCTTTACGTTTTCCTGAGAAAACCACAAACAAAGCAGAAGACTGACGAAAATCCTTAGTCGCCTGCAGGTAAAATTTTAAGGCACGAACCTCATCCAAATTGTGTAGAAGCCGTTCCTTCTGAGAGGAAGGATTAGGACACAAGGAAGGAACAACAATCTCCTGATTAATGTTCCGATCCGAAACCACTTTAGGAAGAAATCCTAAGTTATGAAGTAAAACTATCTTATTTGAATGAAAAATAAGGTAAGGAGACTGGTACTGCAAAGCCAAGAGTTCTGACACTCTGCGAGCAGAAGAAATAGCAACAAGAAATAAAACTTTCCAAGATAACAACTTAATATCTAAGGCATGCATAGGCTCAAACGGAGCCCCTTGAAGAACTTTAAGAACCAAATTAAAACTCCATGGAGGAGTAACTGGTTTTAACATAGGCCTGATCCTAACCGAGGCCTGACAAAAAGATTGTACATCTGGAACATCTGCCAGACGTTTGCGTAACAAAATAGATAAGGCAGAAATCTGACCCTTGAGGGAACTTGTCGATAATCCTTTCTCCAAACCCTCTTGGAGAAAGGACAAAATTCTAGGAATCCTAACTCTACTCCAGGAGTAGCCCTTGGACTCACACCAATAGAGATTTTTGCACCATATCTTATGGTAAATCTTTCTAGTTACAGGTTTACTAACCTGAATCATGGTCTCTATGACCGATTCTGAAAAAACCCTGCTTGGATAAAATTAAGCGTTCAATCTCCAAGCAGTCAGCTTCAGAGAAACTAGATTTGGATGAAGGAAGGGTCCTTGAACTAGAAGGTCCTTCCTCAACGGAAGTCTCCAAGGTGGAAAAGACGACATGTCCACCAGATCTGCATACCAAATCCTGCGAGGCCAAGCCGGGATCACAGACACCCTCTCCTGCTTGATTCAAGCAATGACCCGAGGAAGAAGAGCAAACTGAGGAAATAGGTATGCTAGACTGAAGGTCCAAGGTACCGCCAGGGCATCTACCGCCTGAGGGTGCCTGGAACCCGATCCGTACGTCAGAAGCTTGGCATTCTGTCAAGATGCCATGAGATCCAATTCCAGCTGACCCCATATGAGAATCAGGCTGGAAAACACTTCCGGATGGAGTTCTCACTCCCCCGGATGAAAGGTCTGCCTGCTCAGGAAGTCCGCCTCCCAGTTGTCCACCCCTGGGATGTGGATCGCCGACAGACAGCAAGAGTGGGTTTCCGCCCACTGAATTATTATGGTTACCTCTGTCATCGCTAAGGAACTCCTTGTTCCTCCCTGATGAATGATGTAAGCCACTGAAGTTATGTTGTCCTACTGGAACCTGATAAACTGGTCCAAGGCTAACTGGGGCCAGGCCAGAAGAGCATTGAAGATCGCTCTCAGCTCCAGAAAAATTATAGGTAGAACAGACTCTGACTGAGTCCAAAGTCCCTGAGCCTTTAGGGAGCCCCAGACTGCTCCCTTTCCTAGAAGGCTGGCGTCTGTTGTCACAATCACCCAAGATATTCTGCGAAAGCAGGTTCCCTGGGAAAGATAATCCCGAAACAACCACCATTAAAGAGAATCCCTTGTCTCCTGCGCCAGTATTAATCTAGGAGACAAGTCCGCATAATCTCCGTTCCATTGCCTGAGCAAGTTTAACTGCAGGAGTCTGAGATGGAACCGAGCAAACGGGATGATGTCCATTGCAGCCACCATCAGCCCGATTACCTCCATGCACTGAGCTACAGATGGCCAAGGAGTGGACTAAAGAGCTAGACAATTATCAAAGATCTTTGATTTCTTGACTTCTGTCAGAAAAATCTTCATTGATGGGAGCCGGCTGCTGCCATGAGTGCAGCGTAAATCCGGAGCTCCATGTTGGCTATCCATAAAACTACAATTATTCCACTACAAACATGCCCAAATTAGCTCAGCTGTGCCCATAAAGGTTAATGAAGAGCCGGAGTTGATGGACATCATCGAAATTAGACAATACATGCAAAATTGAAGCGCAAATCAACTGCTGAATCTCACCGGGCAGCATAATCGAGCAGATCTCCTTCCGCCATTAACCAGAGCATACCGACCTCTCAACAGAGCATAGCAGGAGAATCACTAACATCAGACCACACCGGACAGTCTTCGTAAACGGCAGACCAACCCCCACACCGGGGCCACCAAGAGTGACGCAGGTATCTCTCCAGAGGCGCTGCTACCGCCATTACCGCTGCAATATACCAGCTGCTAAAGGTACACATCTTTTACACATAATTACCCCTACCGCTGCCCCATCCTGTAAGCTAACCCCCCGGCCACTTACCTAGAGAGACCCCAATAGATGGAACACTTCTCCTAGCTACAGGCCATAGCGTCCGAGCGGCTGCAGGGGAGCAGCATCTTCACGGAAGCGTGCTGGCCGCCATAGCAGCTCCTGCATCAAACCGCGCCACACTTGCCAGCGGTGCTCCCACAACAAAAATACAAACAACAGCGGCAATTCACGAAGAGCATTACAAGCTACTCACAATTAAATCATAACAAAGTCGCTAAGACCCAGCTGCTGGAAATAAGCACCTAAGGCTAGCTGCTGGTTAATCACAAACAGCTACACGCAATAAAGGAAGAGGCCAATTTTGTTTTTAAATCAGCCTATTAACCCTTACACACTCAAAAGTACACCTGAAATATCACTATCATAACAGAAAGATACGCATCTGCATGGTCAGAAGTATAGGGTGAAAGCCACAGAACAAGAAAGACTAAGTAACCACATTTACAGAGCCTTTCACCTTACCTTTACTATCTTTTCTATTAGTGGCAGTATAACACATTGTGGGGGTTCTGCCATAACGCGCCTAATAGAGGCGACACTGTATTGGGACCCAATTCAGAGAGGATCCATATTTCTCACCACATCCCACATCTTACAACGACCCCGTTTTGCTTTTTGAGAAATCCTAGAAGAGGCACTCGTAGAAATATACATCTGAATCTCTACTGATCATCATCCCCCAGAGACAGTACCATAAGATCCGACCTTAAAAGATCTCCCATACCCTTCCCCCTACTCAGTCCACCTACATGGCATCGAGGAGGCTGAAGTATGATAAACCCCTAAAAACATCTGTATTAAAAACAGCTACCATCTCCCCCTATATGCAAACAACTGAGGTATCTGAAGCAAGAGACAAGAGACTCTCTACAGACCAACAAGCCTCAAACATACCTACATCGCAAGATGAAGACACCAACTCCACTTCTATAATTCTTCAAGGTTTACCCTCTAAGCAAGACATCGCGGACATTGTCCGCATGTGTATCCGCGAAGAGCTAGCGGGTATGAAACAAGACATCCACACTATCGGTCTCCAGGTAGACTCTCACGAAACTAATCAAGATGAGATAAAAGAAGATGTTCAGTCTCTCACTGATCAAGTAACCTCTCATCAAGAAACCATCACCTTACTCCAAGAAAAACTTGAGGACTTGGAGAACAGGAGTCGCCGAAAAAATATAAGGATCAGAGGTGTTCCTGAGAGTGTCCTCCCACGCGACTATCCGGTCTATCTCCAGTCCCTATTTCAACAAATAAAGGAGTCTGCCTGCACCACGGAAATTCAATGGGTGCGAGCCCACAGATCTCTTAGGCCTAAGCCCCCGGACACTGCACCTCCAAGAGACATCATAATTCGCTTTAAAAATTTCCTAGAAAAGGAGATGCTCCTGAACCAATCCAGAAAGCTACAACCATTCAGATTTCGTGGCAATGTTCTCCAATTCTACCAAGATCTGGCCTCACAAACACTACAGCGAAGAAAGGAGTTTTGCCCATTGACCACCCTCCTTCGCAACAAAAAAATTCCATACAGATGGGGCTTCCCCACGCATGTATGGGTACTAAGAAATAACACCCGACTGACATGCAGATCCCCAGAAGAATCAGACTCTTTTTGCAAACAATTGGGGATAGACCTTCCATCTGATACTACCATACAGAACAAGTCGGGACCCTCAACATCCAGAGATAACAGAGACCCACTCACACCAGAGAGGATTGCCTCCAACAGACAGAGCAAAAACTACACCCAGCCACAGTCCCCTCATGTTCACACGGCGCTACTATCTGCCCCAAACCAAACCCATGATATCTATAGAGACTCAACCCACTGAACTTTTGAATGTCTCACCATATGGACTGAAGTTGAGATAAGTATATAGAGATTGCCTCTATGTTTGCTTTCTGTTGATTGTCGTTATGCATTGTTCTGTATTAGCAGTTAAGTTTATTAATGTTGTTGTAAGATAACCCTACACTCTGGTGCCAGCCACCCATCCTTGTAGGCTACTGTTGAACTAACCCTCGACCTACATAATCTGTATATGTGGATGGCCCCAATCCACTAGTGTTCGTTCTCTGTAAATATAAATCTAAGATAAATCTCTAGAGGCGGCGTATAGACCCCACCTCACCCCCACCCCCATCTATCGCATCTATAGAACACATAGAATCTACATTGCAATCATACAGCTAGAATAGAAAGCCCTTGAGCCATAAACATAGAATGCATTTACCAGCGATTAAGGGCACATGCCTCATACTAAGAGGAAATAACTCCCTGATACATATGATTGCGCCATGTTTAAATATTTTCAAGCTCCGCTAAACAAAGAAGCCATTAAGCACCTGAGCTACAAAATCTATAAACTCTACTAAATCACTATAAACTGTGGAATAGATAACCACGGGTATATCCTCCAGGATTAGCCAACAATTTTCCCCTTCACGAACGCTCTCAAAAATGACCTATATTAGGCAGAGAGCCAAATGTTTGTTTATTTTGTTCATTGTGTTTAATATGTTTGTTATGCTTTGTGTTCAGAAAAAAATGGTTTTACTGTTACAAGATTCATGTTTATCTCTTTGCAACTTCACCACTAGTTACAATGACTACAACCATGCAGATCACTCTCAAGTCTAGTACCAATCCATGCCCCAATATTCAAACACATCATAAGCACCCACAGCAGTGCAATGTTAACACCGACACGTAGCCCAGCCCCTCAACTGACCCTCCTGACTCAGAATGTAAAAGGGTTTAACTCACCGATAAAGAGATACAAAGCCTTATCCGATTTAACAAAGCGACACATAGATATTCCTTTCCTCCAAGAAACACACTTCAAAGCACAACATATACCTAAGTATTTCGGAAAGCACTTCACCACACATTTCCACAGTACAGGTCCTACAAAAAAAATGGAGTGAGCATTTTAATACACAAATCCACCCCTTTCACCATTATCAAAAGAGTCGCAGATCAAGAAGGCCGCTTCCTGGGCCTAATGGGCCTCCTGTATGGGAGACCTATAACTCTCATAAATATATATGCTCCAAATACCCAACAGCTTCCCTTTTTTCGCACCATGTTCAAAAGGATTTTAGACCTAGCCAAGGGCCCAATCTTTTTATCCGGCAACTTCAACGTACCTATACAGCCCACTATAGATAGTACTAACACAAACATTCAAATCCCTAGAAAGCTGTCTAAAGCCATTTGGCAGGGAATGAAAGACATGACCCTTTATGACACTTGGAGATTCATGCATAGAGAGAGAAGGGATTACACCTTCTCCCACCCCAACAAGTCTTACAGTAGACTAGACTACATCTTTACTAACCAGAATGGCCTCTCCCATATAAACAGATGCAACATAATCCCCACCTTTTGGTCAGACCATTCATCGGTCCAACTTAAATTTACCTGGCCCAACACTCCCCTCACCCCTTATCAGTGGAAATTGGATGATAGCCTTTTAGACCATGCAGACTTAATCCCTAAACTCACTAAATCTATCGAGGAATACTTTGTCGTGAACTCACACTCAATTGATGACAAATTTGCTATTTGGGAGGCACACAAATGTGTAATCCGGGGGGAATTAATCAAAATCAGAGCCCATTATACACAGACCCACCGTAAACGGTACCATGAACTCATAACAAGATACTCACAACTTGAACACGCACATAAGAAATCTCCGGCAAACGCTGAGATTCTAACCGAAATCCAAATAACCAGAGACGAACTGGATAACTTTTTAGATATGGAATACCCAGCACAACGTAGATAAACCAACAGCATGTTTCATTTCGAGAACAATAGGGCAGGTAAACTTCTAGCCAGAGCACTAAAGAAAAAAAGGTTCAAGTCACACATCCGCGAGCTACAAAACCCAAAAGGGAATCCACACCAATCTACCCCAGAGATCCTTCAGGCCTTTCACGAATACTATACCTCACTATATAACCTACAAAAAGATACTCCTGCCATAGACCACCCTACTACACTCGTAGAATACATCACAAAATACCAAACGCCAAAATTGACAAATGACCAAAAGATTCAACTTAACCAGCCAATATCCCTACGGGAAGTTCAATTAGCCATTAAAACCCTGAAAATCGGGAAGAGCCCTGGACCAGATGGCTTTACAGCCAAATACTATAAGACCTTCTCATCCACATTAACACCCCACCTCACCACAATGTTCAATGAAGTGGTTGACGATAGTCCCTTTCCATCCTCTATGCTAGAAGCCCTAGTAGTAGTACTCTCGAAACCAGGAAAACCCCCAGATACACCTGCAAATTTCCGCCCCATTTCCCTCCTAAATTTCGATGTAAAACTCTTCTTAAAGATTATAGCCACAAGAATAAACCTAATCTTACCCTCTATCCTACACACAAACCAAGCAGGCTTTACACCCTCCAGAGAAGCCAGAGATAACACCACCAAAATATTAGACCTTATGGAATATACCTCCACCCAAAAAATCCAGTCAATATTCCTTGCCATGGAAGCAGAAAAAGCCTTCAGTTTTAGATCAGTATAACTTGCCTGAGGAAACAGAGTGGTAGCTCTGAGAAACGCGTAGCAAATTCTACTGATTTTTATTGTACACTGTTATATCTTTATATAAAGTGTTTTTTTTATATATATCTGGAGTCTCCTGGATTTTTTATCTGAACATTTTGAATACATTGGACCATCTTTCACCGGAGTGGTATGTGCGCTGGGCCACTTTTAATATACCCAGCTTGCTTCATTAGCACTACAGTGTGCTCTATACTTTGTGAGTATATCTCTGAAGGGTAAAGCTGGTGGGTTCACACTCTGCTTACTAATTCCACACTAGGAGTCGCCCTCTGTATATCTTTTTACATGTACACATTCGGCTTTCCCCAGGAAATTGTAGGCAAAATATTCACCCTTTACAACAACCCACAGGCCAAAATCAAATTAAACGATTCTATTTCACCTCCCTTTAAAATTAATAATGGTACCAGGCAGGGCTGTTCGCTCTCGCCTTTTCTATTCATATTAGCAATGGAGGTGCTTGCCATACATGTTAGACACAATACGGACGTTCACGGAATAGAAATTGGACCTGCAACATACAAAATAACCTTATATGCAGACGATATCTTCTTAACGTTAACAGATATCAAGACGTCGCTGCCCCCTTTGATCAAAACATTACAAACATACGGTAAATATTCCAACTTCAAAATTAACAACACAAAATCCGAACTATTGGCCATTCATGTACACCCAGAGGTAATAAATAACACAGAGCAACGATACCACTTCCATATACAGCCCAAGGCCATCAAATACCTAGGGGTTTACATCTCACCATCCGTAGACACCATAATATCCTTAAATTATAAAACCCTTAATTCGACAATTCACACCACTCTTGGGGCATGGAACCGCAAACCTCTTTCCTGGCTAGGGAAAATCAACGCAGTTAAAATGATCATCTTACCAAAAATGTTATACTTCTTACAGACTCTCCCAGTTCCCATCCCAGAACATCTCCTATTCTCCTTGCAAAAACAAATCAACTGTTTTATCTGGTCACACAAAAGACCCCGTATTGCCACTTCCACTCTATATCGCCCAAAGGAATTGGGAGGGATTGGAGCCCCAAACCTAATGCGGTACAGACAGGCAATTTTTCTCACACGAGTCGTAGACTGGTGCAAACACAGCGCGAACAAAGAATGGATCCAATTAGAACAGACACTTTCAGATACACACTGTCTGTGCGGGAACTGTTGGATTCCCAAGGCCCAGCGCAAACTACTATACACAACTCCTAGATTAGTGCATGAAACCTTTAGGCAGTGGGACAAAATACTCCAGAAACACCCCAAAATCTCCACTACATGCTCTCCCTTGACACCGGTCAGCAAAAATACACCATTCTCATCCAAAATAAAAATAGTGGCCGCAACCCATTCCACCCTCCTTTACAAAGCTCAATCCCGCATCACCTTTTATACAAGGACAGAGAGATCCAACCACAACAGGCAATTTGCAACATTCTGGGGTCACACTTTCAAAATTGGTACACCTATATACAACTGAAACACTATCTAACCACGCACCCCCTCAAATCCCAGCTACAAAGGCCCCTTTCTCAATTTGAGGTAATATGCTTCCATCCCCACCCACAAAAACAGAATTTATGTTTACCTGATAAATTACTTTCTCCAACGGTGTGTCCGGTCCACGGCGTCATCCTTACTTGTGGGATATTCTCTTCCCCAACAGGAAATGGCAAAGAGCCCAGCAAAGCTGGTCACATGATCCCTCCTAGGCTCCGCCTACCCCAGTCATTCGACCGACGTTAAGGAGGAATATTTGCATAGGAGAAACCATATGGTACCGTGGTGACTGTAGTTAAAGAAAATAAATTATCAGACCTGATTAAAAAAACCAGGGCGGGCCGTGGACCGGACACACCGTTGGAGAAAGTAATTTATCAGGTAAACATAAATTCTGTTTTCTCCAACATAGGTGTGTCCGGTCCACGGCGTCATCCTTACTTGTGGGAACCAATACCAAAGCTTTAGGACACGGATGAAGGGAGGGAGCAAATCAGGTCACCTAAATGGAAGGCACCACGGTTTGCAAAACCTTTCTCCCAAAAATAGCCTCAGAAGAAGCAAAAGTATCAAACTTGTAAAATTTGGTAAAAGTGTGCAGTGAAGACCAAGTCGCTGCCCTACATATCTGATCAACAGAAGCCTCGTTCTTGAAGGCCCATGTGGAAGCCACAGCCCTAGTGGAATGAGCTGTGATTCTTTCGGGAGGCTGCCGTCCGGCAGTCTCGTAAGCCAATCTGATGATGCTTTTAATCCAAAAAGAGAGAGAGGTAGAAGTTTCTTTTTGACCTCTCCTTTTACCGGAATAAACAACAAACAAGGAAGATGTTTGTCTAAAATCCTTTGTAGCATCTAAATAGAATTTTAGAGCGCGAACAACATCTAAATTGTGCAACAAACGTTCCTTCTTTGAAACTGGTTTCGGACACAGAGAAGGTACGATAATCTCCTGGTTAATGTTTTTGTTAGTAACAACTTTTGGAAGAAAACCAGGTTTAGTACGTAAAACCACCTTATCTGCATTGAACACCAGATAAGGAGGAGAACACTGCAGAGCAGATAATTCTGAAACTCTTCTAGCAGAAGAAATTGCAACTAAAAACAAAACTTTCCAAGATAATAACTTAATATCAACGGAATGTAAGGGTTCAAACGGAACCCCCTGAAGAACTGAAAGAACTAAATTGAGACTCCAAGGAGGAGTCAAAGGTTTGTAAACAGGCTTAATTCTAACCAGAGCCTGAACAAAGGCTTGAACATCTGGCACAGCTGCCAGTTTTTTGTGAAGTAACACAGACAAGGCAGAAATCTGTCCCTTCAGGGAACTTGCAGATAATCCTTTTTCCAATCCTTCTTGAAGGAAGGATAGAATCTTAGGAATCTTAACCTTGTCCCAAGGGAATCCTTTAGATTCACACCAACAGATATATTTTTTCCAAATTTTGTGGTAAATCTTTCTAGTTACAGGCTTTCTGGCCTGAACAAGAGTATCGATAACAGAATCTGAGAACCCTCGCTTCGATAAGATCAAGCGTTCAATCTCCAAGCAGTCAGCTGGAGTGAAACCAGGTTCGGATGTTCGAACGGACCCTGAACAAGAAGGTCTCGTCTCAAAGGTAGCTTCCAAGGTGGAGCCGATGACATATTCACCAGATCTGCATACCAAGTCCTGCGTGGCCACGCAGGAGCTATCAAGATCACCGACGCCCTCTCCTGATTGATCCTGGCTACCAGCCTGGGGATGAGAGGAAACGGCGGGAACACATAAGCTAGTTTGAAGGTCCAAGGTGCTACTAGTGCATCCACTAGAGCCGCCTTGGGATCCCTGGATCTGGACCCGTAGCAAGGAACTTTGAAGTTCTGACGAGAGGCCATCAGATCCATGTCTGGAACGCCCCACAGCTGAGTGACTTGGGCAAAGATTTCCGGATGGAGTTCCCACTCCCCCGGATGCAATGTCTGACGACTCAGAAAATCCGCTTCCCAATTTTCCACTCCTGGGATGTGGATAGCGGACAGGTGGCAGGAGTGAGACTCCGCCCATAGAATGATTTTGGTCACTCCTTGTTCCCCCCTGATGGTTGATGTACGCAACAGTTGTCATGTTGTCTGATTGAAACCGTATGAACTTGGCCCTCGCTAGCTGAGGCCAAGCCTTGAGAGCATTGAATATCGCTCTCAGTTCCAGAATATTTATCGGTAGAAGAGATTCTTCCCGAGACCAAAGACCCTGAGCTTTCAGGGATCCCCAGACCGCGCCCCAGCCCATCAGACTGGCGTCGGTCGTGACAATGACCCACTCTGGTCTGCGGAATGTCATCCCTTGTGACAGGTTGTCCAGGGACAGCCACCAACGGAATGAGTCTCTGGTCCTCTGATTTACTTGTATCTTCGGAGACAAGTCTGTATAATCCCCATTCCACTGACTGAGCATGCACAGTTGTAATGGTCTTAGATGAATGCGCGCAAAAGGAACTATGTCCATTGCCGCTACCATCAACCCGATCACTTCCATGCACTGAGCTATGGAAGGAAGAGGAACGGAATGAAGTATCCGACAAGAGTCTAGAAGCTTTGTTTTTCTGGCCTCTGTCAGAAATATCCTCATTTCTAAGGAGTCTATTATTGTTCCCAAGAAGGGAACTCTTGTTGACGGAGAGAGAACTCTTTTCCACGTTCACTTTCCATCCGTGAGATCTGAGAAAGGCCAGGACTATGTCCGTGTGAGCCTTTGCTTGAGGAAGGGACGACGCTTGAATCAGAATGTCGTCCAAGTAAGGTACTACAGCAATGCCCCTTGGTCTTAGCACAGCTAGAAGGGACCCTAGTACCTTTGTGAAAATCCTTGGAGCAGTGGCTAATCCGAAAGGAAGCGCCACGAACTGGTAATGCTTGTCCAGGAATGCGAACCTTAGGAACCGATGATGTTCCTTGTGGATAGGAATATGTAGATACGCATCCTTTAAATCCATCATGAATTGACCTTCCTGGATGGAAGGAAGAATAGTTCGAATGGTTTCCATCTTGAACGATGGAACCTTGAGAAACTTGTTTAAGATCTTGAGATCTAAGATTGGTCTGAACGTTCCCTCTTTTTTGGGAACTATGAACAGATTGGAGTAGAACCCCATCCCTTGTTCTCTTAATGGAACAGGATGAATCACTCCCATTTTTAACAGGTCTTCTACACAATGTAAGAATGCCTGTCCTTTTATGTGGTCTGAAGACAACTGAGACCTGTGGAACCTCCCCCTTGGGGGAAGCCCCTTGAATTCCAGAAGATAACCTTGGGAGACTATTTCTAGCGCCCAAGGATCCAGAACATCTCTTGCCCAAGCCTGAGCGAAGAGAGAGAGTCTGCCCCCCACCAGATCCGGTCCCGGATCGGGGGCCAACATTTCATGCTGTCTTGGTAGCAGTGGCAGGTTTCTTGGCCTGCTTTCCCTTGTTCCAGCCTTGCATTGGTCTCCAAGCTGGCTTGGCTTGAGAAGTATTACCCTCTTGCTTAGAGGACGTAGCACTTTGGGCTGGTCCGTTTCTACGAAAGGGACGAAAATTAGGTTTATTTTTTGCCTTGAAAGGCCGATCCTGAGGAAGGGCGTGGCCCTTACCCCCAGTGATATCAGAGATAATCTCTTTCAAGTCAGGGCCAAACAGCGTTTTCCCCTTGAAAGGAATGTTAAGTAGCTTGTTCTTGGAAGACGCATCAGCCGACCAAGATTTCAACCAAAGCGCTCTGCGCGCCACAATAGCAAACCCAGAATTCTTAGCCGCTAACCTAGCCAATTGCAAAGTGGCGTCTAGGGTAAAAGAATTAGCCAATTTGAGAGCATTGATTCTGTCCATAATCTCCTCATAAGGAGGAGAATCACTATCGACCGCCTTTATCAGCTCAACGAACCAGAAACATGCGGCTGTAGCGACAGGGACAACGCATGAAATTGGTTGTAGAAGGTAACCCTGCTGAACAAACATCTTTTTAAGCAAACCTTCTAATTTTTTATCCATAGGATCTTTGAAAGCACAACTATCCTCTATGGGTATAGTGGTGCGTTTGTTTAAAGTGGAAACCGCTCCCTCGACCTTGGGGACTGTCTGCCATAAGTCCTTTCTGGGGTCGACCATAGGAAACAATTTTTTAAATATGGGGGGAGGGACGAAAGGAATACCGGGCCTTTCCCATTCTTTATTAACAATGTCCGCCACCCGCTTGGGTATAGGAAAAGCTTCTGGGAGCCCCGGCACCTCTAGGAACTTGTCCATTTTACATAGTTTCTCTGGGATGACCAACTTGTCACAATCATCCAGAGTGGATAATACCTCCTTAAGCAGAATGCGGAGATGTTCCAACTTAAATTTAAACGTAATCACATCAGGTTCAGCTTGTTGAGAAATGTTCCCTGAATCAGTAATTTCTCCCTCAGACAAAACCTCCCTGGCCCCATCAGACTGGGTTAGGGGCCCTTCAGAAACAATATTATCAGCGTCGTCATGCTCCTCGGAATCTAAAACAGAGCAGTCGCGCTTACGCTGATAAGTGTTCATTTTGGCTAAAATGTTTTTGACAGAATTATCCATTACAGCCGTTAATTGTTGCATAGTAAGGAGTATTGGCGCGCTAGATGTACTAGGGGCCTCCTGAGTGGGCAAGACTCGTGTAGACGAAGGAGGGAATGATGCAGTACCATGCTTACTCCCCTCACTTGAGGAATCATCTTGGGCATCATTGTCATTGTCACATAAATCACATTTATTTAAATGAATAGGAATTCTGGCTTCCCCACATTCAGAACACAGTCTATCTGGTAGTTCAGACATGTTAAACAGGCATAAACTTGATAACAAAGTACAAAAAAACGTTTTAAAATAAAACCGTTACTGTCACTTTAAATTTTAAACTGAACACACTCTATTACTGCAATTGCGAAAAAACATGAAGGAATTGTTCAAAATTCACCAAATTTTCACCACAGTGTCTTAAAGCCTTAAAAGTATTGCACACCAAATTTGGAAGCTTTAACCCTTAAAATAACGGAACCGGAGCCGTTTTGAACTTTAACCCCTTTACAGTCCCTGGTATCTGCTTTGCTGAGACCCAACCAAGCCCAAAGGGGAATACGATACCAAATGACGCCTTCAGAAAGTCTTTTCTAAGTATCAGAGCTCCTCTCACATGCGACTGCATGCCATGCCTCTCAAAAACAAGTGCGCAACACCGGCGCGAAAATGAGGCTCTGCCTATGATTAGGGAAAGCCCTAAAGAATAAGGTGTCTAAAACAGTGCCTGCCGATATTATTATATCAAAATACCCAAATAAAATGATTCCTCAAGGCTAAATATGTGTTAATAATGAATCGATTTAGCCCAGAAAAAGTCTACAGTCTTAATAAGCCCTTGTGAAGCCCTTATTTACGATCGTAATAAACATGGCTTACCGGATCCCATAGGGAAAATGACAGCTTCCAGCATTACATCGTCTTGTTAGAATGTGTCATACCTCAAGCAGCAAGAGACTGCTCACTGTTCCCCCAACTGAAGTTAATTGCTCTCAACAGTCCTGTGTGGAACAGCCATGGATTTTAGTGACGGTTGCTAAAATCATTTTCCTCATACAAACAGAAATCTTCATCTCTTTTCTGTTTCTGAGTAAATAGTACATACCAGCACTATTTTAAAATAACAAACTCTTGATTGAATAATAAAAACTACAGTTAAACACTAAAAAACTCTAAGCCATCTCCGTGGAGATGTTGCCTGTACAACGGCAAAGAGAATGACTGGGGTAGGCGGAGCCTAGGAGGGATCATGTGACCAGCTTTGCTGGGCTCTTTGCCATTTCCTGTTGGGGAAGAGAATATCCCACAAGTAAGGATGACGCCGTGGACCGGACACACCTATGTTGGAGAAAGGGAATATTATCATTAACGTATAAAATGTTATCACAGGTAGCTCATCTGACACCCCCCACATATGTAGCTAAATGGGAGGCGGATTTAGAAACTACCCTAGACCCATCCGAGTGGGCAATCATTTTCCAACAGATGACGAAAGCTTCTTCGTCCATCTCGACCTTAGAGATGAACATCAAGCTACTGAGTCGATGGTACTACACACCTGTTAGACTGCACCACTTATTTCCCAACACAACAACCACATGTTGGAGGGAGTGTGGGGAAACAGCAACTTTTGCACACATATGGTGGACATGCACGAAAGTAACATCCTTTTGGGGCTCTCTCAAACCAGAAATTGAAAAAGCTCTAGGCACCCCGCTCACGCCCTGGGTTTTTCTTTTCAACAAATTTCCTAAAATCCCCTGCAAATTGAAACAAGCACTCACTGTCATGATAAACTCTGCAAAAAGGTTTATCCCACTCAATTGGAAAAAAACAAATCTACCACCTCCAGCCGCCTGGAAAACCAAAGTCACTCACTACCTCCAACTGGAGAAATACCATTATACCCGCACCAAGCGAATAGAAGAATTCCAAAATATAACCTTCTTGTGGGAATATGTAAACAGCCCATAGAAATCCATCCCCCCACCCCTCCCGCACACTTTCAAAGACCAGACTACACAACGGGACCTTCACCCTCGATACCCATAGACTCATTTTATGCAACATACACAAATAGCAGGGCCAGTCTATAATAGAAAAGAGGGCGCCAGCGTCATTCCACTTCCAGCCATCTCCTACTCTTAGGCATTGGCAGATTGGTACTCCAAACCTAACCCACTTACAATAACTGATCTCGAGTCTTACCAGCATAAACATAACCATTGTAAACATAACCGTATAATTGTAACAAAGTTTTATTTCTCTTGTAACAAAAGATGTTGATTTGAACGTTTCCTTAATGTTTTTTCTATGTACATCTTGGAAAATTCTTAAAGCATTTGAAAAATAAAAAAAAAACATAATTTATGCATACCTGATAAATTTATTTCTCTTGTAGTGTATTCAGTCCACGGGTCATCCATTACTTATGGGATATATTCCCTTCCCAACAGGAAGTTGCAAGAGGATCACCCAAGCAGAGCTGCTTTATAGCTCCTCCCCTCACATGTCATATCCAGTCATTCGACCGAAACAAGACAAGAAAGGAGAAACCAAAGGGTGCAGTGGTGACTGGAGTTTTAATTAAAATTTAGATCTGCCTTAAAAAGACAGGGCGGGCCGTGGACTGAATACACTACAAGAGAAATAAATTTATCAGAGAAATTAGATTTGGATGGTTGAAAGGACCTTGTATTAGAAGGTCCTGCCTCAGACGTAGAGACCATGGTGGACAGGACGACATGTCCACTAGGTCTGCATACCAGGTCCTGCGTGCCCACACAGGCGCTATCAGAATCACCGATGCTCTCTCCTGTTTGATCTTGGCAATCAGTCGAGGTAGCATTGGAAATGGTGGAAACACATAAGCCATGTTGAAGACCCAAGGGGCTGCCAGAGCATCTATCAGCGCCGCTCCCGGGTCCCTGGACCTGGATCCGTAACAAGGAAGCTTGGCGTTCTGGCGAGACGCCATGAGATCCAGTTCTGGTTTGCCCCAACGCTGAATCAGTTGAGCGAAGACCTCCGGATGAAGTTCCCACTCCCCCGGATGAAAAGTCTGGCGACTTAGAAAATCCGCCTCCCAGTTCTCCACGCCTGGGATGTAGATCACTGACAGGTGGCAAGAGTGAGACTCTGCCCAGCGAATTATCTTTGAGACTTCCAACATCGCTAGGGAACTCCTGGTTCCCCCTTGATGGTTGATGTAAGCCACAGTCGTGATGTTGTCCGACTGAAATCTGATGAACCTCAGTGTTGCTAACTGAGGCCAAGCTAGAAGAGCATTGAATATTGCTCTCAACTCCAGAATATTTATTGGGAGGAGTTTCTCCTCCTGAGTCCATAATCCCTGAGCCTTCAGGGAGTTCCAGACTGCGCCCCAACCTAGAAGGCTGGCATCTGTTGTTACAATTGTCCAATCTGGCCTGCGAAAGGTCATCCCCTTGGACAGATGAACCCGAGAAAGCCACCAGAGAAGAGAATCTCTGGTCTCTTGATCCAGATTTAGTAGAGGGGACAAATCTGAGTAATCCCCATTCCACTGACTTAGCATGCATAACTGCAGAGGTCTGAGATGCAGGCGCGCAAATGGTACTATGACCATCACCGCTACCATTAAGCCGATTACTTCCATGCACTGAGCTACTGGCGTGGAATGGAATGAAGGGCACGGCAAGCATTTAAAAGTTTTGATAACCTGGCCTCCGTCAGGTAAATTTTCATTTCTACAGAATCTATCAGAGTCCCTAGGAAGGAGACTCTTGTGAGTGGTAATAGAGAACTCTTTTCCACGTTCACCTTCCACCCATGCGACCTCAGAAATGCCAGAACTATCTCTGTATGAGACTTGGCAATTTGAAAACTTGACGCTTGTATCAGAATGTCGTCTAGGTACGGAGCCACCGCTATGCCTCGCGGTCTTAGCACCGCTAGAAGTGAGCCCAGAACCTTTGTAAAAATTCTCGGGGCCGTAGCTAACCCGAAGGGAAGAGCTACAAACTGGTAATGCCTGTCTAGAAAGGCAAATCTTAGGTACCGATAATGATCATTGTGAATCGGTATATGAAGGTAGGCATCCTTTAAGTCTACTGTGGTATAATGTATTGACCCTCTTGGATCATGGGTAGGATGGTTCGAATAGTTTCCATTTTGAATGATGGAACTCTTAGGAATTTGTTTAAGATTTTTAGGTCCAAGATTGGTCTGAAGGTTCCCTCTTTCTTGGGAACCACAAACAGATTTGAGTAAAACCCTTGCCCTTGTTCCGTCCGCGGAACTGGGTGGATCACCCCCATTACTAAGAGGTCTTGTACACAGCGTAGAAATGCCTCTTTCTTTATTTGGTTTGCTGATAACCTTGAAAGATGAAATCTCCCTTGTGGAGGAGAAGCTTTGAAGTCCAGAAGATATCCCTGAGATATGATCTCCAACGCCCAGGGATCCTGGACATCTCTTGCCCAAGCCTGGGCGAAGAGAGAAAGTCTGCCCCCCACTAGATCCGTTTCCGGATAGGGGGCCCTCTCTTCATGCTGTCTTAGGGGCAGAAGTAGGCTTTCTGGCCTGCTTGCCCTTGTTCCAGGGCTGGTTAGCTTTCCAGCCCTGTCTGTAACGAGCAACAGTTCCTTCCTGTTTTGGAGCGGAGGAAGTTGATGCTGCTCCTGCCTTGAAGTTACGAAAGGCACGAAAATTAGACTGTTTGGCCTTTGATTTGGCCCTGTCCTGAGGAAGAGTATGACCCTTACCTCCAGTAATGTCAGCAATAATTTCTTTCAAGCCGGGCCCGAATAAGGTCTGCCCCTTGAAAGGAATATTAAGCAATTTAGATTTAGAAGTCACGTCAGCTGACCAGGATTTAAGCCATAGCGCTCTGCGCGCCTGGATGGCGAATCCGGAGTTCTTAGCCGTTAGTTTGGTTAAATGTACAACGGCATCAGAAACAAATGCATTAGCTAGCTTAAGTGCTTTAAGCTTGGCCATAATCTCATCCAATGGAGCTGTGCGAATGGCCTCTTCCAGAGACTCAAACCAGAATGCCGCAGCAGCAGTGACAGGCGCAATGCATGCAAGGGGCTGTAAGATAAAACCTTGTTGAACAAACATTTTCTTAAGGTAATGTTCTAATTTTTTATCCATTGGATCCGAAAAAGCACAACTATCCTCCACCGGGATAGTGGTACGTTTAGCTAAAGTAGAAACTGCTCCCTCCACCTTAGGGACCGTCTGCCATAAGTCTCGTGTGGTGGCGTCTATTGGAAACAATTTTCTAAATATCGGAGGAGGGGAAAAGGGCACACCGGGTCTATCCCACTCCTTGCTAATAATTTCTGTAAGCCTTTTAGGTATAGGAAAAACGTCAGTACACACCGGTACCGCAAAGTATCTATCCAACCTACATATTTTCTCTGGAATTGCAACCGTGTTACAATCATTCAGAGCCGCTAATACCTCCCCTAGCAATACACGGAGGTTCTCAAGCTTAAATTTAAAATTAGAAATCTCTGAATCCGGTCTCCCTGGATCAGATCCGTCACCCACAGAATGAAGCTCTCCGTCCTCATGTTCTGCAAATTGTGACGCAGTATCGGACATGGCTCTAACATCATCAGCACGCTCTGTCCTTAACCCAGAGCTATCGCGCTTGCCTCTTAATTCTGGCAATTTAGATAATACCTCTGTCATAACAGCAGCCATGTCTTGCAAAGTGATTTGTATGGGCCTCTCTGATGTACTTGGCGCCACAATATCACGCGCCTCCTGAGCGGGAGGCGAAGGTACTGACACGTGAGGAGAGTTAGTCGGCATAACTTCCCCCTCGTTGTCTGGTGATAATTTCTTTACAGATAAAAATTTACTTTTATTCAAAGTGACATCAATACATTTAGTACACATATTTCTATGGGGCTCCACACTGGCCTTCAAACATAGTGAACAAACAGATTCATCTGTGTCAGACATGTTTAAACAGACTAGCAATGAGACTAGCAAGCTTGGAAAATCCTTACAAATAAGTTTACAAGCAATATAAAAAACGCTACTGCGCCTTTAAGAAGCACAAAAAATCGTCACAGTTGAAATAACAATGAACCAAATCAGTTATAGCAACCAAATTTTCACAGTAAATGTATTAAGTTAGCAAAGCATTGCACCCACTAGCAAATGGATGATTAACCCCTTAATACCCAAAAACGGATAATCAATTTAAAAATTAACGTTTTTTTATTACAGTCAAACACACTGTCACAGGTCTGCTGTGACTGATTACCTCCCTCAAAATGAATTCTGAAGACCCCTGAGCTCTCTAGAGACGTCCTGGATCAAGGAGGAAGAAGCAGGAAGACTAACTGAATTTTTACTGCGCAAAAAAGCGCTAAAATAGGCCCCTCCCACTCATATTACAACAGTGGGAAACCTCAGTTAATCGTTTCTATGCAGAAATAAACGACAGCCATGTGGAAAATCATGCCCCAAAAGATTTATCACCAAAGTACCTCACAAAAAACGAATAACATGCCAGTAAACGTTTTAACATGCACTTTAAAAGTTAGGTAGTGTTATTAATAAACCTGCTACCAGTCGTTTCTACTGCAGTTAAGGCTCATACATTACTTCAGTATTAACAGTATTTTCTTAGTCAAATTCCATTCCTTAGAAAAATACTTATTGTACATACATTCATCAGCCCGATACCAGTCGCTACTGCATTTAAGACTGTACTTACATTACATCGGTATCAGCAGTATTTTCTTAGTCAATTCCATTCCTTAGAAAAATATTTTACTGCACATACCTCATCTGCAGGGGACCCCGCATGCTATTCCCTTTCTGAAGTTACCCCACTCCTCAGAATGTGCGAGAACAGCCAGTGGATCTTAGTTACTTCTGCTAAGATCATAGAAAACGCAGGCAGATTCTTCTTCTAAATACTGCCTGAGAGAAAAAAAACAGCACGCTACGGTGCCATTTAAAATAAACTTTTGATTGAAGAAATAATTAAGTATAAAAATTCTACACTCCTCTCACACCTTCCTACTATGTCAGTTGCAAGAGAATGACTGGATATGACATGTGAGGGGAGGAGCTATATAGCAGCTCTGCTTGGGTGATCCTCTTGCAACTTCCTGTTGGGAAGGAGAATATATCCCATAAGTAATGGATGACCCGTGGACTGAACACACTACAAGAGAAATAAATTTATCAGGTAAGCATAAATTATGTTTTTCTGTTCTCGCTAGAGATGTGCTATTAACATATATTCCATAAGTAATGGATGACCCGTGGACTGAATACACTTAACAAGAGAAAATAAAAAAATAAAAATCTTCATTGATAGGGAATCTATTATGGTTCCCAAGAAAGTTACCCTTGTCTTTGGAACTAAGGAACTCTTTTCCAAATTTATTTTTAAAGGCCCAAGTGGAAGCCACAGCTCTAGTGGAATGAGCTGTAATCCTTTCAGGAGACTGCTGTCCAGCAGTCTCATAAGATAAGCGGATTAAGCTTCTTAGTCAAAAAGAAAAAGAGGTTGCCGAAGCCTTTTGACCTCTCCTCTGTCCAGAGTAGACAACAAACAAAGCAGATGTTTGACGAAAATCTTTAGTAGCTTGTAAGTAAAACTTTAAAGCATGGACCACGTCCAGATTGTGTAACACAAGGATGGAACCACAATCTCTTGATTAATATTCTTGTTAGATGCCACCTTAGGTAAGAACCCAGGTTTGGTACGCAGGACTACCTTATCCGTATGAAAAATCAGATAAGGAGAATCACATTGTAAGGCAGATAGCTCAGAGACTCTACGAGCCGAGGAAATAGCAACCAAAAAAAAAAAAAAAGACTTTCCAAGATAAAAGCTTGATATCTATGGAATGAAGAGGTTCAAACGGAACTCCTTGAAGAACCTTAAGAACCAAGTTTAAGTTCCATGGTGGAGCAACAGGTTTAAACACAGGCTTGATTCTAACTAAAGCCTGACAAAATGCCTGAATGTCTGGAACATCTGCCAGACGCTTAACTAGCTGACAATCCTTTTTCCAAACCTTCTTGGAGAAAAGATAATATCCTAGCAATCCTGACCTTACTCCATGAGTAACCCTTGGATTCACACCAATAAAGATATCTACGCCATACCTTATGGTAAATTTTCCTGGTGACAGGCTTTCGTGCCTGTCTTAAGGTATCAATAACTAACTCAGAGAAGCCACGCTTTGATAAAATCAAGCGTTCAATCTCCAGGCAGTCCGCCTCAGAGAAATTAGATTTGGATGGTTGAAAGGACCCTGAAGTAGAAGGTCCTGTCTCAGAGGCAGAGACCATGGTGGAAAGGATGACATGTCCACTAGATCTGCATACCAGGTCCTGCGTGGCCACGCAGGTGCTATCAGAATCACCGATGCTCTCTCCTGCTTGATCTTGGCAATCAGTCGAGGGAGCAGAGGAAACGGTGGAAACACATAAGCCAGGTTGAAGGACCAGGGAGCTGCTAGAGCATCTATCAGTGTCGCCTTGGGATCCCTGGACCTGGATCCGTAACACGGAAGCTTGGCGTTCTGGCGAGACGCCATGAGATCCAGTTCTGGTTAGCCCCAACAATGAATCAGTTGTGCAAATACCTCCGGATGGAGTTCCCACTCTCCCGGATGAAAAGTCTGACGACTTAGAAAATCCGCCTCCCAGTGCTCTACACCTGGGATATGGATAGCTGATAGGTGGCAAGAGTGAATCTCTGCCCAGCGTATTATTTTTGAAACTCCTAACACCTCTAGGGAACTTCTCGTTCCCCCTTGATGGTTGATGTAAGCTACAGTCGTGATGGTGTCCGACTGAAATCTGATGTACCTCAGAGTTGCTAACTGAGGCCAAGCCTGAAGAGCCTTGAATATCGCTCTTAGTTCCAGAATATTTAATGGAAGGAGAGACTCCTCCTGAGTCCACGATCCCTGAGCCTTCAGGAAGTTCCAGACTGCACCCCAACCTAGAAGGCTGGCATCTGTCGTAACAATTGTCCAATCTGGCCTGCGAAAGGTCATACCTTTGGACAGATGGACCCGAGATAGCCACCAGAGAAGAGAATCCCTGGTCTCTTGGTCCAGATTCAGTTGAGGGGACAAATCTGTGTAATCCCCGTTCCACTGACTGAGCATGCATAGATGCAGCGGTCTGAGATGTAAGCGTGCAAACGGCACTATGTCCATTGCCGCTACCATTAAGCCGATTACTTCCATACACTGAACCACCGAAGGGCGCGGAATGGAATGAAGAACCCGGCAGGAATTTAGAAGCTTTGATAACCTGGACTCCGTCAGGTGAATTTTCATTTCTACAGAATCTATCAGAGTCCCTAGAAAGGAAACTCTTGTGAGTGGGGATAGAGAACTCTTTTCCTCGTTCACTTTCCACCCATGCGACCTCAGAAATGCCAGTACTACGTCCGTATGAGACTTGGCAATTTGGAAGTTTGACGCCTGTATCAGGATGTCGTCTAAATAAGGGGCTACTGCTATGCCCCGCGGCCTTAGGACCGCCATAAGCGACCCTAGAACCTTTGTAAAGATTCTTGGGGCTGTAGCTAATCCAAAGGGAAGAGCTACAACTGGTAATGCCTGTCTTGAAAGGCAAACCTGAGAAACCGATGATGATCTTTGTGTATCGGAATGTGAAGATAAGCATCCTTTAGATCCACTGTAGTCATATATTGAACCTCCTGGATCAGTGGTAGGATGGTATGAATAGTTTCCATCTTGAACAACGGAACTTTGAGGAATTTGTTTAAGATCTTTAGATCCAAAATTGGTCTGAAGGTTCCCTCTTTTTTTGGGAACCACAAACAGATTTGAGTAAAAACC